>NC_086332.1:60030983-60336609 GCF_032445375.1 Bacillus rossius redtenbacheri
ATTCAGAATAGTATTTTACTTTGGCTCGTGCAGTTAGGTGTATGTATTTTTTACATTATCTTCTTGGGACCCAATACTGTGCGCTGTGCGCTATAAGAAAAGAACTTGTTGACACACAAAACATGCTGTTTTAGAAGCGTTGCTAGGTTTAGAAGCGCTGGTAGGACCGCTTTCAGCAAGAAAGCTGTCGCAGTACTTTCCTTTCGGAAGGGGGGTGGCATGGTACAAAGGTTCGAGGAGGGGATTGGCTGTAAAAACACGTGGTAGAAGCTACGAAGGTAGCGCTTTCATGCCGAACTGAAGCGAACATGGCCGAAGCAGACGGTGGAATTCTTCCGCCGACTGCTTCGGCTATGTCTGCCACAGTTCGGCAGGGCAGGTGGCGAGGTCGCGTTTCAGTCGGCGGTCGTCTCTCGGGGCGCGCGCATCTCTCTCGCGGGCTGTTGGCTGGGAGTTCCCTGCGCCCTATTGGGTAACCAAAGGCTGGCAGTGCGTGGGGGATTTGTGGGCGTACGGGAGGCGGCCTAGCAGTGCCAACTGCTACCGACCGCGTCCCGCGGGTGGCAGATACGGGAGCCCAGCTCGAGAGTTGCAATCTCGCTGGAGTGACTGTGAATAACCACGTACCAGTTAACAGTGTTTCTGAATACGTATGAAGATAGTTTCTTTCGTGTTGGTACAAAAAATACCAACATTTAATTTTTACTATTCTAGTACATTTTTATGAGCTTCTTCTCTTTATTTTAAGTACTTACTTTGCCATGTGTTGTCTGTTTATATATTTTGTACCAGATATCGATGATACTACACTCCCACTTAGTATATAAATAATGTAGAGTAGGTATTTTATTATCAGAATAATGTATGCCAAACATTATTATTTTTCAAAAATAGTTTATAATTTTAAAAAAATGTCAATTTTTCTACCTGTGGAATAGTCAATTTTCAGTTAAGAAAACGACTTAAATAGCACCCTTTTGTACCTTGAAATCAATATTTTCCCGGGGGAGGGCCCCCGGACCCCCCACCCCCTCCCCGATGTTTTGGGGTGAACGGAGTTGTTGCTTTCCCTCATGTAAACCTCACGCCTCGCCACTGACCTACAGAGTATTGTTATACATAAAAAATATTATATTACTCACTAGTGTGAAATATTGTTTTTCGTTAAGGTTCAAGGCCATTTTGCCAGTGCTGTATGCTGCTTACCACAAATTTTTTAAATTTAAATGTTTAGCAGACACGTTGCACAACACAAAGGCATATTAGCTTGATACCTATAGAGTTTTGTTATGCCTTTAATATTATAAATTAACATTTATTTCCTAATTTTATGTTTCCATATGGTTCAGTGTCTTTTAGCCAGTGCAGTCACTGCGTACTACAAATATTTTAATTTAATTGTGTATCACACAGGGATCACAACACAATGGAATTTCAGCTCTATACTTACATGAGTATTATTATTTATAATTTAGTACGAAATATTTGGTTTACTTATGGTTCTGGGCCACTTTGCCAGTACTGTACGCTGTGGACCACGAACATTTAAATTTTAGTATGTAGCAGAAACGTTGAGAAATTCTAGGTAATATCAGCTCTATACTTGGAACGTATTTTCATACCTTAAATATTTTATACATTAGAGCGAAATAGTGTTTCCTTTATTTTCAGAGCCATTTTTCCTCTGCTGTATGCTGCAAACCACCAATTTTAAATTTCAGTGTGTAAGAGACACGTCGTACAACACAAAGGCATAACAGCTCTATACCTACACAGTAATTTTATACCTTAAAAATATTTTATATTTATGCGGAATACTGTTTTTTTTATGGCTCAGGGCCATTTTGCCAGTGCTATATGCTGTGTATTACAAATTTTTAAATATCTGTATGTAGTAGACACGTCACACAACACAACACTCAATATAGCAGACTACAAAGTATTGTGATACCTTAAAAAATTTAAATTTATGTTTTTGCAGACGTCATAAAACACAAGGGCATATCAGCATTATACCTACAGAGTATTGTTGTACATTAAATATATTATATTAACCACTAGTGTGAAATGTTTTTCCTTAAGGTTCAGCCTCATTTTGCCTGTAATTTACGCTAGGTACGTAAAAATATATTTTATTGTGTGGCAGATCTGTCGCATGAATCAATGGCATCTCAGCTCTATACCTACAAAGTATTGTTGTTATACCTTAAAAATATTATATTTAACATTATTGCTAAAAAAAAATTTTCCTTGGGGTTCAGGACCATTTTGCCAGTACTGGGTGCTGCGAACCACAAATTTTTTAATTTCTATATGTAAAAGGCACGTTGCAAAATACAAGGGCATATCAGTTTTATACCTATAGATTATTATTATACACCTATCCCCCACTTAGCACGACTAATTTGTTCCTAAAACTGCTTGTGTTATTTGAAATCACATATTCTCAAGCATTAGTTTCCATAAATAGCAAAAATAATTTATTTAATGTGTTCCAAAATTATGTAGGAAAATATACTTTACATAATATAAATGCGTTGAATAACACTCAACTATAAATATGTCACACCATTTATCTTTATATGCCTCCCATCGCACGTTGTATGATAAATATGACACCGTGTAACGGGAGATACGTGGTTATGTACTTTATCGTCAGTCGGCTGGCTGACTTGCCCGCCTGGGCGTGACCTTCAACTCACGTCGCATACTTTCCAAACCATCCTTTACTGACAGTGAAACTGACATTACTGTCTGGATAATTACATTTTAATTTTTCAAAAATTAATGTGCTTATTCGCATATCACCACCTCGTTCACACCAATCCGGTCAGGCCAAAGATTATTTTTTTCATTGCAACATTCATTAAACAACCTCTTCCACGTGAATCATCTGTTCATTTCTGTTCTGGTATCTAATGTCAAATATATTCCCGCTAGTAGACTTATGTATATAAACTTTTGGTAAGAGTACTTATTTCGTACGCGCAGTTGACGTGCTTAAAACTAAAATGTGACCAACAAAGCGTGGCATTCATGACAATCTGTGCGCCATAATGCTTCTAGTTTTGTCTCAAATACTTGAACATGATGCATTATGAGTGATCAAGCACGTACAGTTGACGTCGTCCGACCGAAGGCCACCCTAAAGCCCGACCTGCAACCGCCAGTATTCAACCCTGCTAACGGAACGCGCCCCTAGCTATGGCCCACCCGAGTCAGGCGAGGCACCAGCAACCAAGGTAGAACCCGGCCCCCCCCCCCCCCCCCCCCAAATAAACAGACCGTCATTTCAACCAACCACGTTTAAAAACAAACACGGATTATTAAACAGTATTGAATATTAATTTGAAGTTGGTTGACGAAAGTGCGACGTAGAAGTGCCCGGGCACTCACGTGTGTAATACGTCGATACGTGTGTGAGTGTTCCCCTGGCGGCCTTCTGCCTGAATTAGTCAATGAAACCATATGACATAATTATTCACCCCTCGTGTTACGTTATTACCTCCACCAGAGCAATCCGGCAAGAGACGAACAGTCGCTGGTGTGACGTAAAATTTAAATGAAATAATTTCTAAACATAATAACTTCAATTTGTAGAAGGGACGAATGATCTTGATTCAGCTTTAATAATTAACGTAAGAATTTAACGCCCTTATATTCTATTATTAACATATCATATCAGAAACTAACGTAATGAGGTCAACCCTGGCGCGAGGGCCACCGAGCCTCGGCCGGGCGCCATGACATGACGCCAGTACAGCACGACTCGTAGACCGGGGCGGACGCACGTCCCACGGAGAGACATCATCCTTTGTCCACACGGAGTTCACTTCTGGTAAATATAGTCACTTCTTAAAACCTCTTTTTTATTAATCTCTCCGTGCGTACCCGGTCCAAATCTAAAACCCCCCCCTGCACCACACTTTGTCCGCGGGGTAGGTTAAGCATCCGGCACGGGCCGTCTCCCGAGGAACAGGACTTTAGTTAAAATCAGTCGCTCCGGCACTGACACCACCCCGTAAGGAAACTTTGAGCGAATTTAGCCGCGGTCCGCGCTCCACGACCGTGGACGCGAGCACTGCCTCGATACGTAGATTTACGGGATTGGCCGCCTCCAATCACCCTCACCCCTCGTTTGAGTAACCAGGCTCAGAAACGCCTAGTGCCACGCTAATACGGAATATTTAGTGATTTTGTACGACGCCTTGGAACTGAGCGTTTTTCTTTTGTAAACTTGTGCAACGCAACCCCACGTAACATTCATGAACTTGTGTAACGCACCCTCGTGCAACATTTCTTTTGTAAACTTGTGCAACGCAACTCCACGTAACATTCATAAACTTGTGTAACGCACCCTCGTGTAACATTTCTTTGTAAACTTGTGCCACGTTTATTAAGTAACCCTCAGACTCAGTTTTGTGTAATTGTGTAGTTTTTGTATTTGTGACGTCACCTGTTGTACGACGTGGCGTGTAACCAACGGCGTTACACCTAGACCACAGTCGCCTGAATAAATGACGCACGTCATTTATTGCCTCATGTCAGCGTATGATTACTTAACCCTTCGATTCCCAACCACCGCCGAGTAGGGAATTCCTTAAACCCACGCAACATCGCCGACGGTCCTAGTGGGCCACGCAGGGCAATCGACCCCACGACCCACCTATCAACTAGAACCAGAGCTAGTCTGGCGCCCACCCGGAAACATTACATTCACAGCAGCCACCCCCGCTAGGAACCGCACCGGGACTCGAGCCCGAGACCCCGGACGACGGCACAGTTACCAGCAGCTGAATGGGCAGACGTTGCTTTTGTTTGAGTGAATTCCTTGCCACTGGCTAGACTGAGTTCACGGCCCGGTTGTGGCCAGGCGACAACGGTACAGCACGGCGGTATACGCGCGGACGTAAAAATATTTGGTCCTGTACACTTCATAGCCGCTATTTAACTTACCATAGCTGATGTTTGTACAACAGCCGACAGCGTAGACAGACCTACGCTTGCATCTCTTCCCCCTTTGTTTGGCTATCTGTATCCCACGGTACATCTGTTGTTTACAGAAAATGAAACAGACTTTGTGGCGTCGTGCTCAACATTTTTTTTTTCTTTGCCTGCCGAGATTTTGTGCTAACTGAAATGTACAGACGTGCTATTCAAGACGGGCAGTAAAATTCACATTGCGCTTAATGAATCCGCGCAATCTGAAGACGTGCTAAGTGAGGGATAGGTGTATATTAAAAATATTATTTTAACTAATGAAACAAAATATTGTGGTTCCTTAAGTTTAAGGGGAATTTTGCCAGTCCTACATAGAACATAGTATATTTAAATCTTAAAGTTGTTATATTATCCATTAGTGCACAATATTTTGTTTCTTATAGGTCAGGGCCATTGTGCCAGTTCTGTTGGCTGCGTACCACAAATATTTAAATTTCAGTGTGTAGCAGACACACCATACAATACAAAGGAATATCAGCTCTATACCTACAGAGTAGTGTGATACCATAAAAATATTATGTGTTTGTGTGATTTGTTTGATTTTTTTTTTTATGGTTGGATCGTGGTCATTTTGTCCGTGATGTCATGGCCCCCACATTCGATTACAGGCCCTGGACCCATGGTCGGTGACAGGCCCTCCACCCCAATTTTAGTCACGTGTTACATTATAATTGCATGGTTATTGCTTACGGACACACTTTATAGAATGTTATTTAACCTGAAAATACAGGCTATTTCCAAACTAAGCTTTATTTATAAAATTATTTTACTTTAAAATAACCACAGTGAGTATGTATATTTATTTCACACACTGAGATAAAATTGAAAATATTTACAGAAAAATAAAATTAGGATCTATGTAAATCATAGACACTGGCTACAAAATAACACTACTTTATTAATAACAGTTTTTCAAGCTTTCTTTTGACTAAAATCATCAATTACATTGGAAAAGTCAAGATTCTTGGCCCATTGTGCTCCTTTGCCAAGTTTTTAAAGAGTTCGCCAGCTTACTAAAAAACCTTTCAGCCATGGACACTATTACTGGAATTGTACAAAAAAAGTCTAATTGCAGTAAATGGGTACAAAAATTGCTTTAAGGCTTTTCTCATATATGGAGTTGAGAAGTTTCATTGGGTCCTTTTCTGATTGGAAGACTCTACTATATACACTCTTTATGTGTAGAATTTCTTAAACTAAACTGTCTATATCTGCCATGTCTGAAGGATGCTTTGAGACAAGATTGGTAGTTTAAAATTTCAGTTCAAAATTTTCTTGGCCCATTAAAGCCAAAACTGGTGAAAACTGATCACAAATTCATTCAAAGCTCGTAAATCTTATTTTCAAATCTGCTATGAAAAATCCAAAACAGGAAGAACAGAAGATTTGAATTAATGATGCTTCTAGCTGAAGTTGTTCAGTCAACTTTTCATCTGCACTGGGTTTCCTTTTGATAACAAATTCTGGTGAAATGCCAACTAATTCGGCAACAACTTTAGCTTCATTTAAAGTGGTTTCCCATAAATCTAGTAACACCTGCATCACATTAAGTAAGTCTTTAATTAGTTGCATCTCTATATTGAGGGAATTTGCTTTGCTCTGTATAATGATGTTTTTCTGATCAAAAGTGGCCAAGATCTTGTACCAAAATGATGATATCGAGAGGCTTTTGAAAGATCCAAAATACTTTAGTCTTAAAACAGTATTTCTTGCTGAAGGAGTTAATGTGGGTACCTTGTCGTCATCCAGTCTATTCCCCGGGAAGGGTGCAGCTGCATGACTGCTCGAGGTAGAGGGGGGTTCAGGCTTCGTGGCCTCCGGGGAAAGCTAACCTGGTGCTCGTAATCACAACGTCCAAGTTCAATGAGCGACTGCTGATACATGAGGCTGACCCCGTCCCCACCTGTGCACGTCTAAGGGGGAAGCCCGGCTCCGTGAGCTGTGCCACGCCGATCTGTGCCGCAATGCAAGTCAATGCGTTACTGGCTCTGACACGAAGTTTACTGGCTATACGATGTTCAGGATATACTCCAAATCTCTGTGGGTAGCGAGACGTGTCTCTCGCGTCTGACTCGTGACTGTATGTTAGGATGCCCGCACCACGAGGGCCAATCGCGGTTCTCACAACCTATATTTAAATACAAAATTAATTACGACAGCCGAGATTTTACTGGCGATGCCACGAAGTTCCGCACGTCTAGCAAAAGGCCTGTCCTCGTCCTGACCAGCGACGCTGAATGACTATGCTTACCCGCACTGGGAAAAAAACCGCGACCTCTCCACTCCCGTGACCGACAGGGCCCGTGACTCGCTCGCGACTGCCACGTGCCGCCATTCGCGCGCGGCGCTACCCCTCCTGACGCGTCTCCCCCTCCCCCCACCGTCTCCCACGGAGCTCGTGACGTGTCGCAGGCGGGGCAGGACCTAAGTCGCCCAGTGCACAATCAGAACAAGACCCTTCAAATAAAAGTAAAAAAATATACAAATTCAGTCTCTTCTGTGATACATAAATTGTCTGCTGAAAAAAAACACATCGCCCTTGTCGCCGGGAAGTACTGTCGTACTTGTTGGTACCACTGCGCCTAACTGGCCCCTACACCCCCCCTCCCCTTAGCACTACACTGCACCACACATGCATAACTGGCAGGAGGGGCGTTGCCCCGTCATAACGGCCTGTAGGGAGCTAGGTAGGCACTTGGTTCGTGGTCAAATGCCCCCCCTCCCATGAGGCCGTTATGCACGGTAACATGTCTCAGTTAGGCCCCACTCGACGTACTTGGGGACAAGTCGAACACTGTGTGGTCAAATCTGGGAGGCCATCATCCTCGCGCTGCACCTGGGTCTGGGCACGTCGCGGCGCACTGGCATGGTCAGGGTGGGGCACACATAGTCGTTCAGATACTCAGGGGCCCTGCGGGTCCTGGAGGGGCGAATTGAGGTAGCGGGTTTGCTCACCACGAGCGTCGCCGGGTCTGCCTGAGGGGGTGGGGGGGGGGGGGGTGGCAGCTATGGGCGGACTCGCCTTAGGTGTGGATGCCGCCTGTGGGAATATGTCGAACAGGGTGGGGGTTGTGTCGTTCGAACAGCACTCACTCCCGGTCAACCACCTTTGTTGGCGCGGGCAGCGCTCCTCCTCGTCCCCTGTGTCCGCCTTGACATCAGACCCAAGACACTCAGATATGTTGCAACCGACCCCAGAGATCTGGTGGGGAAGGCCCTGCTCCTCACTGACCTCCCATCAATCCTCCGAATCCGGTTCCGTGACAATTTTCCGTGACCCATCCGCCCCCGGCCTGGGGCTCCCAGGTCGAAGAGGCGCTTGAGCTACCCGCCCCTTCCGACCCTCCCACTTCCTGTCGTTGGGCACCACCACTGACTGCCCCCGGTACACCTGCCGTCCCGTGTCAAGGGCGGGCCACCCCTTCCATCCCCTCTCCAGAGAGTCCAACATTGTCTCCAAGTACTGCCACAGCTCCCGTCTATAAGGCCACTGCTCTGCCTCCTCCCATTCGTCCCTGCCTGGTGTTCTGTCCCCCGCAGCCGCAGGAGTCATGTCTCGTGCCACGTGACCTGGGGTCATGTCCTCTGTCGCGTCTGTCAGCCTAGTGTCTTTTATGTCCATGGAAGTTGGTGCTGGAGTAACGTCTGTGGGTGTAGCGTCTGACACATTGCCCCTTGCCTCCCCTGGGGCCTGTGGGCGTACTGGACCACGTGGCTCTGATGTCCGGAATGCTCCCGGGGGTGTAGTCGCCGGCAATGCTGGCGGCCCGTCCCGACTCCTGTGCTGCCCTGTGTCCGTCTCCACGTCCGTTGCACGTCTGAGGTCGTCCCTGTGAATTTTGGCGCGGCCTCCCTTGGGCGTCCGTACTATGTAAGATGGTCCAGCCTGACGCAGAATTAGCCGGGGCCCCGCCCATTTCGGCGTTAACCCCGCGCAGAACTTCTTGGCTCCGGATGACAGGTGATGTTGGCTCACAAACACCTGCTCTCCGGGCGCCAGCGTGGGCGGCGGTCTGTCCGTCTGTGGCTTGTGCTTGCGGAGGTAGGTTTCTTGATGTTGCCTGGCCTGCTCCCGCTTCTCTGATAATTCCGCCCGCAGCGACTCGCCCCACTCGGCCGCCACCACGCGACACTCGCCCGGCAGCGCCAAGTTCTGCCCCTGGACTAGTTCTGCCGGTGTGTACCCCGTGACCGCGCTCGCCCTTCGTCTCAGACTGTACAGGAGGGCTGGAATATGCATGTCCCACTTGCTATGGTCTTCGCCCAACCGGAGACGGAACTGCGCCTTGATTTCCTGGTTCCGTCTCTCGGTTGGGTTTGCCCTTGGGTGGTATGTGGGGGTAGTATGATGGTACACCTACCACCCTCCGACGCGCCTGCTTCCACCTGGCCCCCGTGAACTGGCATCCATTATCACTCAAGATCACTGCCGGGTTTCCAAATCGGGGAAAAACCTCCCCGTCCAACAGGGCGACTAGTGTACCCGAATGGACATTGGAGACAGAGTAGGCCTCCACCCACCTGGTGAACAGGTCTGTAACTACCACGAGGAACCCTTTCCTTCTGCTGCACCGAGGATAAGGGCCCATGATGTCCAGCGCTATGGTGCGGAAGGGGTACTGGGGCCGCCTGGGTCGCTGCTGCTCCTCGCCATCTGCCCTCCTCGCCTTGCAGTGTTGACAGCGGAGACAATTCCTCACATATTCCCGGACGTCCCTGGTTACCCCCAGCCAGTGAAATGTGGTGCGCAGCGCCTCCGCCGTCTGCTCTGCGCCGGGGTGACCCGCTAGCTGGTGGTCATGGAAGTAGGTGAGGATGGCGGCTCGAGCTCCCTCCGGGGCGTAGATTCGCCATGACGCCATATCCCCAGGTGCCCTACCCTGCGGGACCCCATCTACTACTCTCTGGTACAGCGTTACAACAGCCCTGGTGGTGGCATCTCTCAGCTGTACCTGCTTGATAGCACTGATGAGGTCGGCTAGAGTGTCTACGACTTCGGGACTGGTGCTCTGGGGCTGGTGGGTCACAGTGTACAGGGCAGCATGTCCGGATGACTCCCCTATGGCAGAGGAGTGGCATTGTGGAGGAACCAGGTCCTCCCAGGATCCTCCGTCCTCGTAGGCGTTTGTCAGGTCAGGGTGCCGGGAAAGTTCGTCCGCGAGCTGGTTCACCTTCCCTGGCACATGCTCGACTTGGAAGGCATAGTTCTGGAACGTCATGGCCTCCCTGGTAAACTTAGACTTGCAGCCCTGCATCGTGTTTAGCCATTTGAGGCATTGACTGTCTGTCCTCAGGGTGAACTCTTTGCCCTCAAGGTAGTACCGGTAGCGACTGACTGCCCACACTACCACCAAGCACTCCTGCTCATTTACGTCATAGTTACTCGCGGCCGGCCTGAATTTGGAGCTGGCATACTCCAACACTCTCCGCTCGCCGTCGGGGCCGACCTGGTATAGCACCGCCCCCATACCCACCTTGCTGGCATCCGTCTGCAGGTACAGAGGCTCCCCTGGTGCAATGCAGGCGAGGACATGACTTCTCCGGAACAGGCGCTTGACGGCAGCCAGGGCGCCGTCTGACTCGGCTGTCCACCTGTACTTCGTCTTGGGCGAGAGCAAGTCTGTGATAGGAGCAGTCACCGTCGCGAAATCCGGAACGAAGGAGCGTAACCAATTCAAGACTCCCATTAGGCACTGCAACTCCTTCCACGTGCGTGGTGCTGGCTTTGTTTCAATCAGGTCTAAGTCCTTTGGCAGTGGTCGGCAGCCCTCGGCATCAACAATATGCCCAAGGTATTCGAGCTCCATCGCCCCGATGCGTTATTTACGTGGCGCGCATGTGAGGCCGTGCCTGGCCACCCGTTCGAGGACCAAGGCAAAGTGTTGTGCATGGTCCTCCCACGTCCTGGACCAGACGATCACGTCGTCCAGATAGGCAGTGACGAATTCGCCCATGAACCCATCCAAACGCGGACTATCATGGTCTGAAACGTCGTGGGGGCGTCCATCAGCCCGAACGGCATGGGGCAGACAGTGGTGGATCCAGGATTTTGGTTTGGGAGGGGCTTGACCCAGCTGAAGCTAGGCTTTATCAAGGCAAACACTGAAACAATAGTGGACCCAGATGCTTTTGGAGGGGGCTTGAGCCCCTTAGCCCCCCCTCTGGATCCGCTACTGGGGGCAGAACTGGAATCGGCGGCCATCCGGGGCGGCGAAGGCTGTCTTGGGGCGGTCCTCAGGTTTAACAGGGACCTAACAGTACCCGCTCTTTAGGTCTATAGTGATGTGAAAATAGTGGCGTCCCCCAGCCCCTCGAAGGAATCTGCAATGTTTATGAGGGGTGGGCTGCAGGGATTGTTACTGAGTTCACCGGCTTAAAGTTCACACAAAAACGAAGAGACCTGTCCTTCTTGGTTGCCATAACCACTTGGCTGTTGTATGGGGACTTGGTTGGCTCGATCACCCCGTCCCTGAGCATCTCTGTAATCTGCTCCTGTATGGCCACCCGCTCGACTGGTCCAAAACCATGGGGCTTTACAAAAATGGGTTGGTGGGGCCGGGTAGGTATAGAATGCTCCGCCATTGTCGTACGTCTTAGCATGTCTGTGGCTGCGAAGACTTGAGGGTGTTGTGACAACACGTCCTCGAACAGGGTGACATACTCAGGGGGCACATCATTGGAAATGTCCACCAGTCGGACTGGGTTGGCTGGAGGGGCAGGAAGTGCTCGACCCACGCCGTACACCGTGCAACGGCCCCATTGACCCACGTGCAGCCTACCTTGTCTGATGTCGATGGTGGCGTCCTCATGGACCAAACAGGGTAGGACCAGGATCAGGTCATCTCGGAGTCCTTGGACGACTAGGGCGCTCGTCTGACTAGACTGGTCACATATGCCAATGGTTACCTGGGCGCGCTCAGAGGTGGGCGCGCTGGTCCCCTCAGTGGCCAGTAGGACGGTCCCCTCGTACTGCTCCAGGTCCCCCTCCGGCACCAGGTGGGAAGCGACGTACGAGTGGCTCGCCGCCGTGTCCACCAGAGCATGGACGGGGTGCCCGTTTAGGAGCACCGGGACCCGGACCTGAGTAGCCTCGTAGTCCCCCAGCCATCCTAGGCAGTCAGGTGCGGCCCAGCTCGCTGCAGGGGCTGCCGGGGTGCCTGGCGGCCGGGTGGGTTCGGCCGCGCCGGCCGGTGAGGTGATGCCGGTGGCTGCTAGTACCAGCACGCCGCTGACGTCTTCTGGTGGTGCCAGCTGTGCTGGTATGCCCTGATGTGCTGCGGATGACGTCGCGACCTCTGATGACGTTTGCCCGTTCGTCCAGTTCCCCGTGAATCTGGCTGAAGATTCCTGCCGGCGACCTCTCTCTCTGTTCGCCGGCAGTGACTGATTCGTGATCGTCGGGCGGGAGCGTTGGGGACAGTGGCCGACTGGATCGCTGCCCCCTACTGGAAGTTTCCCGGCCGGTGTCCCTCGGCCTACATCTTCCGCCACACTTGTTCCCATGTCGGACAGTCCACGTGCCAGTGGTATTGCTCAGAGGTGCAATATTGACACTGCGGAGGCCTGCTGTCACTCGCCCTTCTGTCCGCGCATCGCCCGTCCCGCCTGGCTGCTTGTTCCGGTCTGGCCTTGAGTTGCAGTCTTGAGTGACGTGGGGGAGTCTGGCACCAAGGCCATAGCGTCCCCTGGCGCCACCTGTCCCTGAACACGAGTCTCGCGCCTCGGGCGCAACAGCGTCCTATCCTCCCGGTTGGCACGCAAGTCGCCTTCCACCTCCCTTGCCCGCTCGACAAACTCGGACAGCTCCAATCCGGTCGTGCCCCGCATGAATGGTCTCAAGTCCGGTAACAGCTGCTCGCAGATGAGTGGGAGGATCTCGCTCGTCGGCCTCCCAGTGTCCAAACGGCGATAGAGTCGCATTTTCATGTGCACAAATGCCTCGACGCTTTCACTGTCCGCCTGCATCGTGCAGTACAGCTGCCGATGACAGCTGGCCCGCGCCTTTGGCCCGTTATAGCGCCTCTCGAATGTCCGCACAAACTCCTCCCATCCTGTGAGGTAATAGCCGGTGTTCGTTTACCAAGTTCGTGCACGGCCCCGTAGCTGCCCGCTGACCTTGGGCACCCAACTGTCCCTCGGCACACTCGCCAATCTGTCCCGACATGCGGCTAGGAACGCCCGCGGACATTCCTGTAATTCTCCCGAAAACTCCGGCAACACGACGGCGACCTCTGTAACTCGCATCACTATAGGTGAATGTCCGTGATTCTGTCCGCCACTCTCCCGCGTCACTCCCGGATTCCCTGTCTTGTTCCACAAACAGGTGCACACTTCACTGTCCTCCATTTTTACACCGCTCAGTTTCGCGGTAAAAACTAGCTAGCACCACGCGCACCTATCTCCCCCTTCCGTCTTTGTTGCGTCTGAATCCATGCCGCCACTGCGTCCCTCCGACCCGGCTGAGCTGGCAGGCCCGTCCATTATCGCTCGCGCGATAAGCTTTGTGCGCGAATACGCGCAGACATTCAACACCGCCGTGCGACACTTCGACCGCAGCTCGCTATCTCGCCGCGCGATCTGATCCCGGCGTGGGTCGCGAGATGCTATCGCCCGCAGCTCGCTATCTCGCCACGCGATCCGATCCCGGCGTGGGACGCGACATGCTATCGCCCGCTGTCGCGCCACACTGGCGCGCCTGCTTCCGCTCCCCATATCTCTTGCTTCCCTGCGTACTTTCATAGCCCGTCCTACGTTTCTGCACGTCACTGAAATTACGCACTACTGTTCGTTGCCCTGTGTAAAGTTCGTAGCCACACAAGTTGAGCGCCACGTATCATCGTCCAGGCTATTCCCCGGGAAGGGTGCAGCTGCCCGACTGCTCGAGGTAGAGGGGGGTTCAGGCCTCGTGGCCTCCGGGGAAAGCTAACCTGGTGCTCGTAATCACAACATCCAAGTTCAATAAGCGACTGCTGGTTTATTGACACACCGACCCTGATACATGAGGCTGACCCCGTCCCCGCCTGTGCACGTCTAAGGGGGAAGCCCGGCTCCGTGAGCTGTGCCACGCCGATCTGTGCCGCAATGCAAGTCAATGCGTTACTGGCTCTGACATGAAGTCTACTGGCTACACGATGTTCAGGATTTACTCCAAATCTCTGTGGGTAGCGAGACGTGTCTCTCGCGTCTGACTCGTGACTGTCTGTTTGGACGCTCGCGCCACGAGGGCCAATCGCGGTTCTCACAACCTATATTTATATACAAAATTAATTACGACAGCCGAGATTTTACTGGCGATGCCACAAAGTTCCGCGCGTCTAGCAAAAGGCCTGTCCTCGTCCTGACCAGCGACGCTGAATGACTATGCTTACCCGCACTGGGGATAAAACTGCGTCCTCTCAACTCCCGTGACCGACCGGGCCCGTGACTCGCTCCCGACTGCCGCGTACCGCCATCCGCGCGCGGCGCTACCCCTCCTGACGTGTTTCCCCCTCCCCTCACCGTCTCCCACGGAGCTCGTGACGTGTCGCTGGCAGGGCGGGACCTAAGTCGCCCAGTGCACAATCAGAAGAAGACCCTTCTAATAAAAGTAAAAAATATATACATATTCAGTCTCTTCTGTGATACATAAATTGTCTGCTAAAAAAAAAACATCGCCCTTGTCGCCGAGAAGTACTGTCGTACTTGTTGGTACCACTGCGCCTAACTGGCCCCTACACCCCCACTCCCCTTAGCACTACACTGCACCACACATGCATAACTGGCAGGAGGGGCATTGCCCCGTCATAACGGCCTGTAGGGAGCTAGGTAGGCACTTGGTTCGACGTCAACCTTATCCTTCAGGAGCAGGTCTAAAACTTTGAGGATCGAAGGATAATGCTTCACAATCGGGTGCACAGCTTGTAGTCTTTCACTCCATCAAGTTTCAGATATGCTTTGCAAAGACAAAGGGACATGCTGTTTTAACAATTCCCAACAACCAGGGCTGCTAGAGAACCAAAAATAAAAACTTTTAATGTTTTCAAAAAATGTCAGAACTTAATGATTCAGTTTAGCAGCATTGGCACTAACTGTTCAGAGTATTGCTCCACAGTGAGAAAAATTAGCAGACTTGTTTTTTTCAAGTATTCTTTATTGAACACCACTAAAGTGATACTCGAAGAGTTTCTAATGTGGATAGTATTTTATCAGTTATTGCCTCGCCTGTTTCCCCGCTAAAATTCATAAATTCAATGAATCTTTCACAAACTTTGAATTAATTTTATATATACGTATTTTGAAATACATAGTGCAGAATAAGTACATTCTGCTGCTGGTGGGAAATATCAAGAGTTGCATCAACAATAATTCCATAGAAGACAGACTCTTCTCTTTGATGTAAATTGGTTTTAAAACATTTTTCACCACTTAGGGTGCGGTTACACGGGAGTCTGAACTAGTTCAGGTGAACATGTTCAGCTGTTGAGTGCGGTTACACACAGTCTGAACATGTTTCGTTCGAGGCCATTTCCCATTTAACTTAAACAGGTTGGCAAAGTAGTTCAGATCGACATATCTTCTACATTAGCCTCTGATTGGCTGTTAAAATATAAACAGTCCTTGGCACAAGTTCGAGTAATATTTCACCGAATGCAACAAAAAAAAATCAACAGATAATTATATATATATTTTTTAATTGATCCTGACCTTAATTTTCTTAAAACTGAGATAGGTACTCTCGCTCAAAAAATAATAAAAAATAAGTTTAAAAATTTTACTGTGCATGTTGTTTGAATTCCCGATTTGTAAAAAAATATTGAACAATATGTAAACACATTCTATTTCTGCTGATAATGCTGTATAAACAAGTGAGAAAATCCCGCGTTTTCTGGATACAATTACAAAATAGAGATCAACAACACAGTCATTCGTTGACAGTAGAAAATCGGTTTTAGAGCTAAACACACTTTTCAGCAACTACCGTGTAACCGTACACTTTCGCGTTTGTAAACGTGTTTACTTAAACATGTTCACCTGAAGTAGTTCAGGGTCCCGTGTAACCGCGCCCTTAGAGAAATAAACTCATTCTGTGAAAACCATGATAGATAGTGAACTTGACCTATCATATACTTTTGTTCATCAGTTGGTTTTCTTTTACTTTGGTTAGATATTCACGGTTACTTGAACTACTTATCTCCGCCCCATTTCAATTTCGTCAATATTCCCAAAAGATTTCCATTATGAACATCAATATGAGAATTTTTCCTTTGGAAAGCCAAACCTCACTATTAAAGAATAAAATTTTGTTCAGATTTTTTTGTAATATAGCTTTCCAACTCGTTGCTTCACAGTTAAATCATATGTTAAAGGTTACTGTCGACACATCATCCTTTCAATTATGTTTGAAGACTCTGTAGTGTTTTCGATGCTCAGAGCTTTTTTTAATGCATCGGTAACATGGAGGTAATAAATGATCGGTAATAACCTGTTTAGTCTTTTGTAGGGAGGTTTTTTTTTTTGGCGAAAACCCTTCTGTTGCAAGTTTACTCTGATTTGATTTCAAAATGCTGCAGGGTTAACAAAGAATACGGTTTTTAGACTCGCTCCGCATAAACCATTCACATGGAAATTGTTTACTTGATCTGTTGTTTGCTGTTTTCATGTACATCAGTGTCTCATGAAAACGTTTCCCTGAAAGTTCTGTTGGAAAAGACTTGGATCTGGTCTGAAAAGCTGGGAAACCAGCGTAAGAAGATGCTATTTCCTGACGCAGTTTATCACTCATCACTGGAGTCTAAGTACCAGGATCGTCCAAAATACAACTGTTGCTGTCATGAGTACTCATACTAAGATTTATAGATTAGCACAAATTTCATTACTTTCTTGACATACAGTAAGAGAATCTTTGTCTTTTTTTTTGTCTGCTTCAATTAGTTTTTCAGAAGCCAAAGTATATTGTTTGATTTCTTTTTCATCGCTTTGGTCTGAAACCGACTGAACAACTGAGCACGAATGTTGTCATTGTCTGCAGGTCAGGTGTTTTCTCCATGGATTTTATTTATTTGGATTGGGGTGACTTGGGTGTTCGAAGTCCCCAAATAGGGTGTTCAGAGTGCTAATGGACAATACGAGATGTAAGTCGTCCGAGTGTGTTTTTGCTGACTTGCTGTTCAGTAGTCTGATTAGTGTGTGGGATCAAGCTACAACAGAACCTCATACATTCGACCCAAATGGAAATTAGATCCGCACAGTAGCTCCAAATGATAGAAGACAGGTGATCTAACTGGGCACATACCATCTGGCCAGCCTAAAGAAAGATGGTATGTTCTATGCCTGAGGGGTTCGGGTGGCTAGGAATTGGGCCTGGTGGCATCTTGCCTCTTCCTGGTGGTCAATGTTTTGAGCTCGGATAACTACCACTCTTCCTTTGCGATGCACATTTCCCCTGGCAGAGTGAGGTTTTAGCTTTGGAGCATTTAAGTAATGGTATAATCTGTGACAGTGTTAGTCCGCATCAGCAGAAAATTTGAGTAACTTAAGGAGATAAATATCTCATTTGGAGATAAATATCTAATTTGGAGATAAATATCTCATTTCCCTAGAAGAAGGTGCATTTTAATTTTTATGTTCTGTTGCGATGCTTCATAAGTTTCACCCAAGGGCGATATGTTGGGTTGGTGTGATAATCTACATCCCAGCAGCAGCACTCTGCCTGCCAGCACCATCCTGTGAACTGCATCTTGATATCATTGAGTAGCTTCTTCGGAAACCCATACTTGGGAGACACCTTGTTTTAGGGTAGCTTTGCCATTGTCCCAGCATGAACATTGGTGACTGCAAACACCTCTGAACACAGTGTGAAATTGTCTGGGATCAGGGAAATGAAGCACTTGCCATGCGATGTGCTGAGGTAGGGGATTATGTCAAGAAAATGGTATGAAGCAAGTTTGCCTGCAGCCTGACATTAGTGGAGGGTAAGGGCAAGTGGGCTGGACTGTAGGAGAGAGGGAAGCAAACAAGCTGGCCTTCTGGGTGGGAGTAGTACAAAATAATTAGCCTGCTTGGAGGGAGTGAGGGTGGGCAATACAGCTGACGTGCTGGGGTAACGGGATAGAGTGAGCGGTTCAGCCTACTAGGTGGGGGGAGGGAAGCAGGCCATCCTGCTGGGGGAGAGAGGGAAGGCAGGCTGGCCTTTTGTGGTGTAGGGAGAAGGAGGGCAAGAGAGCCAGCCTGCTGGAGGGAGTGAGGCCTAGGGGGTTTGCTTACAGTGGGTGAGAGTAGGGGGAGCATGCCGCTCTGGTGGCACAGTAAACAAAGAAGAGCTGATTGTCTGAGCAAGTGGGGGGCAATGGCACCACGTGGCCGGGGGGGCGTGGCACCACGTGGCCGGGTGGGCGTTGCCAGGAGCCACGTGGAGGGGATCCGCAGGGGGTTGTTGACGTCACATGGAGGGGTGTGTGTATGTTTCTAAATGAGGAAGGTAGGTAGCGCTAGTGTCGCGCGCGCCGGAATTATTTTTACAAGTATAAAAATGTGAGGGCGGGTGGCGGGGATTCGAACCTTCGTTTCTGGATCATTAGTCCGTCACGCTAACCACAGGACCATGAGACCATGTTGGAGTAAATTATTTCAGATGTTGTATCTATGCTTATAAATCATTTTTTTAAAGAAAATGTATATTTTTTAAAGTGCTAAGCGGGAAATTTTAAATATATAGTGTCGGCTGCTATGCGGCCGCCATGTTTATTTTTTTATAGTGGTAAGTGGTAAATTTAAACAAGGCGCATCGGCTGCTAGTCGGCCGCCATGTTTTTTTTATAGTGCTAAGCGGGAAATTTAAAAATATATAGTGTCGGCTGCTAGTCGGCCGCCATGTTTATTTTTTTATAGTGCTAGGCGGGAAAATTTAAAAACATACCGGCCGCCATGTTTATTTCAACATTGGAAAAAAAAATAATTTTGGCTGCTAGGAAGTAACCAGAACAGCCAACTTTGAAAAAATAAATAATATTATATGTATGACAATCTATTGCTGAAAGTCGCCATCTTGTAGTACAGCATACCAGACCACCGTCTTGTAGCATAGCACACCAGGCCGCCATCTTGTAGCACAGCATACCAGGCTGCCATCTTTTTTTTGTTCCCCATTTATAGTCATTGTTTTTTCATTTCTCAAGTTTGAATATAAAAAGTATTATTTCGGCAGCCACTACTCTATGACTATAGTAGTAGTAGTAGTAGTAGTAGTAGTAGTAGTACTAGATGCCAAATTTCAAAACACACATGAAGTGTAGCCATGTTTTCTTATAGTACTAGACCAGTATAGTCATATTATGCTTAATTTGTTGTGTAGCATGTCTGTCTATAATAATAAAAAAAAGCTAATGGCATTACTTATACTTATAGCGTGTTAATAAAAAAAAATATACTTTACGTATTTCAGCGAATTCAAACTCCGTTTTTTTTTATGTGTTAAAGACATAATGTTCTCTTGTAGTGTGTATTGTGGAAATGAAATATACAGTAGGATTAATTACTTTAAAAAATTATATTATTTATAATATATCACCAATTTTATTTCAAAAAAAGTATTCTTATTATGTCACTTGTCATTTAAAATAAATGTATTGTGCATTTATAGTCATTATATATTTAAAAAAAGAATTTCCCAAGGGCTGTAGTCGCGAGGGAGTACGCGCCGTCGCAGACGTGTCGGCGACGGAAACATTCCCCACCCCTCTGCCTTGTTAATTTTAATAATAACCCAGACACTGTCCGCCCGCATAGGGAAGCCGCTCGCAGAGGGGTGGGGGGTGCAACCGCAGAGAACTGTATACAAATGTAATTTCTTCCAAAGTTGAAATATATATTTCCCCAATACTTAAAAAAAATATATATTACGTCTACCTGTTGTGTTAGTTACCTGTACCTGCCATTTGATTAATACCAGGTAAAAGTAACTTGTAATAATAATCTTTTGCGATAGTCTCGTTTACGTAATGTTTCTGTTAAAATATAATGTATGTATATATTTGTTTTCTCACAGCATTTTTTTTTACGAGTAGCGCATTGCTACAAAATTATATTAAATATTATGTGTATTTTTCCAAACAAAACGAGTTTTAAACCTTAACACCAGTCTACAGCAGGCCAGCTACCATGACCGCATAGTTCTTTACACGTATTACCAATTTTCTGCATCCTAAGTTACCAGCCACAAGTAACACATAATGGATATTGAAATAATGTAGTCAACACATCGATATTACTTAGTTAAAAAAAACTATTTATTATCCACCCCTACCACGCTGGGCGTCCATCGCTATCAGCTTGGCCACGACTTTGCCGCTAGGCATAGCCGGCACCTGCTGGTGTGTAGCAGGTAGCCGGAACCCTATTTTTTCGTCGGCTGTTAGCGGCCGACCCCAGGGACATGTCCCAGAGGGGCCGGCCGCTAACAGCAGCGGTGAAGTCTTGGCCGGCGGTGTTGGAGGAGGAGGGGGAGACGACGGCCCTCCCTGCAGGTCTTCTGCGAAGAAGGCCGCCGCAATGTCGGCTGGAATACTCGTCCCCTCCTCCACCTCTTTCTCGAAGAAATAGGCCGCCAACGCTGATGGGATACGTTCCATTGTCTGGGTTGGGGGGATCTGTATAACGTCACACAAATTTTAGGCATCCTATCAAGAGGACTATTTATATAAATTTAAAAAAAAAACAGTGGAATAAATTTTTACATTTAATCAGGATAGCATGTAAATTAATATACTTTGAGAGGCAACTTGAAACAAACTAGTATTTTTTTACGTTAAATCATGATAGATTGAATATTCGTGACGCTGCAACTTGAAACAAACTTGTATTTTATTTACGTTAATTCAGGATAGCATGTAAATTTATATACTTTGAGAGGCAACTTGAAACAAACTAGTATTTTTTTAACGTTAAATCAGCTTAGCATGTATAATATGGAAGCTATCATGGTAACAGTGGAATATTTTTTCAAACATCTCTAAACATTTTCTTTAACATACCGACAGTTTTTCTCTCCACATGCATAATGGAAAGGATCAGTTGTCATGACATGGCGCGGCGCAGTGGGGGGAGGTGAACACACCCCTCTCAGGATAATTCTTTTTTCTTTTGTGTGTGGGGGGAGGCGAAAGAAGCGCTGTTGTTTGCCTTCAACCCCCCCACACACACATATATACACTTGAAGCTCCCTCCGAGCAGGGGAGGAGTGGTGAGCGCTGTTGTGTTCCTGCAACCACTGCTCGGAGGTTACGTCAGCAGTGTTCGTCTCACTGGTGAACGTAATCAGAGGGAAAAAAAATGGAAATATGTACAATTATTAGGAGGTATCGGGCGAGGCACGAGTTTTAGAAGGACACAGATCTTTATGCCCCCAAGGTAATGTGCTGACACCGTCTTCAGAAAGCCAACGCTTATCGTTTCCTGAAGACAGTGCTACCTTGTTCACTCCCTCCGTAAACACGGCGTGGCCTCGCGAACGGAAATGGTATTGACTGCCTAGAATCCGGGAATTTTTAAGCAAGCAATCCAGGTATTGAGGGAACAGAAGTGATTGGATTATGTTGGCCTTAACTCCTTTCGCTTTACGCATACAAGAACCATCCTCCATCTTGTATGCGTAGAGTTTCGGGCGAAGACCTGCGTATTCTGTAATGATCTTGCCAGCGGCCTCATCTTTCATCACCCCTGTTACACCCTTGTTGACTAAGGGGAAGCATTGATCATTACCAGGCGCATAATTTGATGTGTCGAAACGTGAAGCTAATTCGGGTCGAATTGAATCATAAATGTTATCACACTGAACGTGGTAAATCAACAAATCAGTGTCCGAGTACAAGAGATGCAGAGACTGGGGAGGGATTTTTTTTGCATGTAGTTATAATGAAAGTCGTATAAAATCAATTTTGACAAATCTAAAATGGCGACAGTACAAAGGTTTATCGAAGGTTATCGAACCTTTCTGCAACTCTATGAGAACTAAATTTTCATCGACGATTTGCCGAGCCTTGAATGTCGGACGACCAATCAGCTCGGCTGCCCCATAAATAGTTTTGTAACACAAAGCGATGCGAATATCTCTGTGTTTTCAAGAATCCTCTAAACTTTTACCGTACACTGCGTTCGAAAGTAACTTAAAAAACGATTTTTCGAAGGGATTCGCAGCCTGGGCACGACGCTCAGCATTAAAGGTTACGTATTCTTTCATCTAGGCCGCCTGTTCTAACCGCAGCACGCGGTGAACCTGGCTGATGACTGCCCCATACTGAACGTAGTGCCGCAGTGTTTTAGCATGGACAACATAATTATTACGCGGCGCGAGAGTTAACAATAATTTACTCATTCGCCCGTTTGGCGGAACGCCATTCACAGGGACCAGAGGCAGATCTGATAGGCAGTCATGACAATCATCGGGAAAGGTCAAATCAACTTCCACGAAATATGAAGTATTGCCATCTATGTCAATGGCGTTGAAATCCCAACTCGCATACTCATCCCTGGGAACCCACTCAAATTTGCCCACAGGAAGTTTATCTAACATTGTGTGAGCATACAAAGCGTTTACATCGAAATAGCAGATGTACGAAGACGGAAGGCTCGGGTCGTGAGTGGACATGTGAACATTATTGGCTTTCGCGTGACGTCGACTTACGTTTGTTATACCTCCACGAACGGCTGACTCTAGGAAGAGGTATATATCCGGGTCGGTTATCAGCTCAAGACGCGCACCGGTTTTAAATAAAAGTGCATCCCATGCGAGCGAGGGAGCGGTAATGTAATGGGTAGGATCTAATGAATAATATTGTAAGCAAACGAAACGACTCGAATATGTCGGCCAGCAAACAAGTATCCACCTTACTTAAGATAACTAAGTGCGTACTCTTTCAATGTGGCACAATGGAAGACATCCCAAGCATTTTGAGCGTGAGTATAGTCCAGATCACTCACGTCCATGCCACTCATTACGTTATGGAACGCTTCCTTAGGGGGTAGCGAGGCAGTCTGCAATTGTTCACGAGATTTAACAAAATCATAGGGAAACACACCTTTACGAGTAGCTAACTGAAACTGTGTGTCATCTGGAAACATTGAACGGGTGACTTTCAATTTATCTGGCGTAAGATTGCCAGCGAGAGTTTCCAGAGATGAATGAAAAAAGTTAAGTGAATTTTTGAACCTAAGACGCACAGTGTGCATGCCTCCTTGCGCATTATCTGAAATGGGTATGTATTTTGTAATGCACTTGTAGCTCTCCATTGTAACTCCAAGGACTTTGACACTGCCGGGGTTCTCCACAACGAAGGAGCCGTCCGGCTTTGCAATCTAAATTAAATGTTGCATTAAAAAGTGGGCATCGTAATTTTGCAAATTATGAAAAACCGCGACGAGTTGATTCTTTTGCAACCTGAAAGCCAGGTTGCATTTAGAATGAGCATAACCACGTATTTCACCAGTCAAATGGCAGTGATCGAGCACCGTCTGCCCAGCCAATACCTTCTGACAGATATGGCAATGTGTTTGACTCGCAAGCCTTGCAGAGACGGACGGGGTCGGTGTCTTAATAGTAATGGTCTTTGAATAAATATCGCAAACCCACTGTGTCATTGAAACTAATTCTGCGATCATTTCAGCAATACAATTATCACCCTCGAATTGCACATACTTGGTCAAAGAGCTATCGTACCCACATACTAACAAAATGCTACATGCATAAGGCACGTGTTCGTTTACCCGTGTAGTGCTAGAAGACTCGTCACCGGGCAAACAGGTGGAGAAAGACTTAAGGTAACACTCAGTGTCACAGTACGCAATAAAGCCTAGGCGGTCCTGTTTTGAAAAGTTTGTAAATTGCAAATACTTGTTCTCTTCTGTAGAGAAACAGGTCCGCACTGCTTGATGCTGGCTGCAGAGAACAGTGTGTGAATTTAATCTGTCTTCGCTTCTAAAATACTGAAGACAGCGCTCGCAAATCCATTTCTTATGTTGTGTCTTGGTCAATTGTGAATGCAATAATCTGGACATTGATTTTATGTAAACAAAATGTAGGTGCTCTGTCGCGCCACTCGAACGAATCACCAAGATATTTACATGTCTCTCTCTTCGCTCAGAGGATACGTGAAGAGGCTGGATCGAGGATTCAGATTTGCCACTAAAACATTCGTCAACGATATTCCCCTTAGAATCTACGCAAGCGTAAACATTAATGGAAATATCATTGTTCCTCTCAAATGTTTTAATCTGATGCAGAGTGGAGGGAAACGTCAAGCCATTCGTATTATAATACACGAGTGGATTTGGATACGAAGTGGCTTGAGTAACTTTGCCTTCCACCGTCGACACACCTGCCATGATGGCATACAGGAAACAGTGCTGCTCGGGACTCTCAATGTTAACACAAGCTCTCCTTTTGGACAAAAACGCCGGCAATTTCGTGTGCGCTGCACCAACCGTGAAAACTCTATAGCTTGAAACATGTACATCCATGTTTATCAATCCTTTTAGAGCCCAGCCACTGCCAGGCGCACCGAAATCACTAACGTGTTTATTGATTTCCGGAATGAATTTGAATCGTAGATTTCCCCTACCTCATCAGAGTGCAGTATCGCGGTTGAGTGAGTTGTGAAATGAAAAGTTTCACTCTCGTTTCCCTCCGCAGATTCCTTAACAAATGAAGCCGAGAGTGAAACGTAAACTTTAAAGGGGCGAATTAATTCGTTAGTTAAGTCCAGAAAGGGAACCCTACATCTCTGTAGAAACCGGTCCAAGTCCGGATCGACATTTTCATTATCATTTCCAATTCGAAAGTCCACTATCTTGTTAGCAAATGCAGTGTTCAAGGTAACACCCTCCAGGCAAGGCAAGACGTCGGGCCCCTGCGCCAACTCCACCCCTGACCCCCGCCCACCACCGCGAGAGGCAGAGATAGAAGACTCAGCTTCATTAAGACGGAATCGCTTTGCCTCGGGGGAAGAAGAACGGGAAGACATAGTTAGAGAGAAGAGAGAGAAGAGAAAGAAAGAGAGAGAGAGGGAAATTACGTTCAACAGTGAGCACAAAGCTAAAACAAAAAGAAAAGAATAAAATTTAGTAGACATATTTATGGAGTATGGGTTTGACATAATATTTTAAAATTAATTTTTTTTTATTTGCTTCAAAAACAATGTTAGATTGTACACGAAATCTCCCATCCGTTTTCAAGATATGAAAAAAAAATTTTTTTAGAGAATATCTCTAGATGGAAATATTTTCTAAAAAACATTTACGTATTAATGAATAGGAAACGATAATAAATTATAGATGGTAAATGCGAAAAATGTGTGGTAGTAAAAGGTGAAGAAAGTTTAAGTTTAATATTATTTTCATGTTAAATGAAAAAAAGAGAATGTTTCCATTCAAAATGATAATAAGATCTTCCTAACATTACAAACAGCTTAGTAAATAAATTTACAGTAAAATGTATCTATCTATCTTACCTTTGCTGGAAAACACTGGAGGCGCAGCACTGCTCGTCGAGGTAGCAGTGAGGCAGCAGCAGTGCGGTGACTGATCAGAGACTGTGTTCCCTCACAGTCTGCACGTTACAAGTTACACATTTACAGACGATGAAAGTTAAGATACGTAAATTCACGAGTAAGAACTCGACACACGTTGCTAAGAGTCTTTGATGATAACAATTAATTGGCTTTGAAGCCGAAAAGCTGCGTACCTCAATTACGCTGTCCTTAAACTGGACATGGAATTACGTAAAATATGTAAAATTCCCTGTTGGGATAAAAATTAATTAGTTACGAGTCGCACGAAATATCGTACGACTGGGTTGGGTCGGCGCAGAACTGGTAAAAGGATTTTAAAACTTACACTATTGCTGATATGTGGATGTAGCGCGAAAGTTGATGGCTCTGCGTTCGCGGAGCGTTCGACCCCTGCGAGCTCCCGATGGTAACTGAGTTCGAGACCGCCCTGCGGCCTCGCGCCTAAACGCGTGGAGCGCGGGAAAACAGATCCGGCCAGTTTTGGGTTTAAAAGACATGTTACACAATATATGATTATACAATAATTGGACATGATTTCCCTTAAATTAATTATGTTTTAAATTGTTATTAAATTGGTTTTTTTCAATTGAACATAATAATACGTATTTAATTCGGCGCATTGCCACACCCGGCCGGGCACTGTCATCGCTTTGGTGTTCATCGCGGCGCACTTTTACACACTCGGCGGAAATCACGCTCGGGCGTGTTCGATGCACTTAAGAGGTGTTGTTGTGACATAACGGCCTGTGCGAACAAGAGGGAGCACCGGCGGTCGGCGTCAGTATATATTACAAGAATGTTTCAAAATGGCTGCCAGTGTATTTTTTTACTCTGCGAGCGCTCACATCGCAGCGCGTTGTGTCTGGTTATTTTTACAACTTACCACCTCTCCCTTCAGACGGATCTCACCCCAGATGGAAGTCACCCCAGAAACACAATGAACAGGCTAGTATTCAAATAATCTAACAAGTAATAATATTTACAGTTTTTATTCAAAAGTCACTCTTTAAACCACTCCTCATAAAATAAATAAATTACACACATAAAAATTTTATTACTCTATAATCAGAGTCCAAAATTACATAATTACGTAGAATACTTCTGATATTAGACCACACTTATGTGTGTTTTAAATTACAACAAAAAATTACATTATGACGTTTTTTCACAAAACGACGTATAAACTGAAAAACACATAAAAAATTATGACTCTTTAATCAGAGTCCAAAATTACATAATTACGTAGAATACTTTTGATATTAGACCACACTTATGTGTGTTTTAAATTACAACAAAAAAAATTACATTATGACTTTTTTCACAAAACGATGTATTAACTGAAAAAAACACAAGTCATAAAACTTACAGTTTGTTATACATTTCTATGAGTACAGTACGTAGGGCTATTTTGGCATTGCTTAGGTCTCTTTCGTGCTGGTTCTGCTGAACGTTGTGATCACCATCTTGACTAACGGGTCCCAGATTGCTGAGTTCTCGGGTTCGAGTCTTGCGCGGTGCATACGTTGCGGGGATTCTCCGCTGACATTTCATGCGCGCTGGTTTCGCAGGCTCGATGATTGCTGATGCACAGTCGGGTGAATGCAGTTCTGGCATTTGCAAGGCGTGATTGTAGACTTCGTCGACACTGCAAGGTAATGGAATGTCTTTTCGCATGTAATTAACTGCACAACGTCCGTACGGCTTGCACTGATTAACTTCCAGGGGTAGATCGTTAGTGTCCGGGTTTATAATCTGAACAGTGTGAAAGTGACCGTCACAACTCTCCACATACTAGTTCTTCAGGATGCCATTATTCCAGATTGAGTACTCCACCATAGATAAACCACGAGCCAGGTTTTCATACTGGTTACCTGGATTAAACGACATGTTTACTCGACCGAGGCTCAGTCCACACTGAGCTGAGACTCTGATTGTCTTTTAGCAATTATACGTATGAATTCCATAAATAAACTTGTAATGTATTCACAGAGGGTGTTACAACACGCTGACTCACAACAGTTCATGATTTTTATTTTTATTTTTAGAAAAGTTTACGTTTCGTCGATAGCTTGAATCCGACATATGGCGCAAGAGGTAATGATTTAGACATTGAAAAGTTTGACTCTTTTATTACTTTTGCACGGTAAATAGGACAAAGGTGTCCTACACACGGTGTGTTCAGGTCGTCATCGTCTCCCAACAAAACATCGTACGTTTTCTTCCGACAATGATTGGTTCCGGTACAGCGCTCTATGAAAGTTTCATCATTTTTAACTCTAGAGGTCCTGAGTTCATCAACGGATGTTGGATGTTTAGCCAGCGGATGGCATAAGTGCACGTAACAGTTCTTATATTCACAGTGAAACGATGTTAACAGTCTCACGGTAGTATATGGGAATGATTTATCCCAACACATGCGATAATGGATATTATTGCGACACGATTCAAAGTATACAGGCAGTCGTTCACAATCATTCTCAATGTCGTAATATCTAACACGGTATTCGACACAGTACAGGCTAGAATGCACGTAAAGATATCTAGTTTCTTGACAGTCGTACATTATCTGCGGTAAAGTGTCAGTTAACCTAGGATCCGCTATTCTGTGTTACTTCGCTTTTTCTCGCCATCGGCGCGAAGCCAAAGAAATAGAAATGTCATAGAAGTTTCGGACACTTTGATTATCACTAAAACCATCATCTGACAATTGTTCTGGGTTCGTATCTAAATAACGAACATCCTCGAACAGCGGCATGGGAACGTCCAAATGTTCACCGGAAGCTAGTCTTAAGCCTGCGGGATACGGCCTGCGGATGTGTCTAGACTTTTCCCTCTTGGTCTTGATGGGGTTTCGACCCCAGACGGGTGGAAACATGGTGGACATCACTCACCGGAGCTGTTACTGGCGAAGACGGGCAGGTGGCAGCTGGCGGGCGGGTGGCAGCTGGCGGCTGGCGGCTGATGTCTAGCCGCGACGGCGGGACCACAGGTGGGCAACCTGGTCGGCGTCCTCTGCGTCCTCCTCCTCCTCCTCCTCCTCGTCGGAGTCGACCGCGGTTTGGAGGTGGCAGATGTCCGAGTTGCACGGCACACTCCACGAGTGGTTGCCCCCGTCGAGGAATGTTGAATGTGTGAACAAATCACACGATTCACTCCAGGCAACCACCGTGCCGTTGGGATGTTGCAGCTCGCACTCAACAAAACCTTGCTCCTGGCCGGACCACACCTGCACCACCTCATCTGCGGCCTCGACGAGCAGAGCTTTCGGAGAGCATGGGAGATGTGTGTCCGGCCATAGGAGGCTTACGCTGCAGTTTTGCTGAGTGAAAGGCAGCTCTATCAGATCGTCGTCTGCGACATCGCGAACCAGGTGTCCCAACGTTGTGCACATGTGCAACCACTGCCGACCGTCCGCCGTCTCGAATATCACCCGACCATAGCCGAGCGACACATCCCGATACAAAGTTGCCGGATTAAACTGCATCGGGATGTGAACACTGGCGCGAAGAGTGACTTGGAGAGTGACTAGGCTCCCCTAGGAAAGACGCGTTCCATTTATAGCACCGAGGGTGGGAAC
The DNA here is from genome assembly GCF_032445375.1 of Bacillus rossius redtenbacheri. Lineage (NCBI taxonomy): Eukaryota > Metazoa > Arthropoda > Insecta > Phasmatodea > Bacillidae > Bacillus > Bacillus rossius. Next base: position 60,060,099 of record NC_086332.1, read on the forward strand.
CCACCAGGCTCCCCCCTACGAGCGACGCGTTCCATTTATAGCATCGGGGGACCAACCAGTGTCTGGCGTCGATTGGCAATGCTCCAACGCCCAAGCCCTAAGCAGCGCGGCGTTATGTCGTGACGTAACGGGCCGTGCACGGCTATTATCGTGCGTATACATTTTATTCAATTCTTTCAGTGACGGACATCCGAGCTCGGTCTGAGCATCCTGAATATTAACATGTTTTTTTACACAACTTTGCAAGCCACCTTTTTTGCTCTACGCCTGCCACCATTACGGTTCCGCTAATATGTCCTGACAGGATGTTTTGCAATGAAGTATACGGAAACAGTCTGTCATCCCAATGGATGCAGTGGAAATGTCTAGTTAACCAAGAATTTGTTCTCTGGTAATTTATGTGGAGGTATTTCCACAAGTATGGCGGCTGAAATGTTCTCGTAATTATCTCCCCTTCGTCATTAGCCAGGCTTATCTCTTTTAAGACGAAACCGTGCTGAGAATAGCATCTTTGGAGGTTGGCATACAGCATGATGTCCTAGGGAAAACTGCGTTATCACTTACATTACATTAGAATTTTAGTAGACTTGTCTCTCGGGTTATACGAAACCAATCGATCGTGCAGAATTAGTGCGAATGCTTGAGTGCCAACGGGAATATTTCTCATTGTGGTAATTTCTATTCTACAATCCACGACTCCTCCAATCATCTTATCGATCTGTTTAGACACATCAAACACAAAGAGAGGAGCCATATCTTTAAATTTCTCCGGGTCGAGAAGGGGTGATGATTGACGGCCGTAATACAAGTATTGAAATTCCGCATACATGTTATACACCAGCAGATAGCTACCATTAGGAAAATTACTATCCAGGTTTGTGTACGGATAGGATTCCAAATTCAAAAAAACTTTCACATTCTTAATGTCCTCATGATCAAACTTTGATTTATCACGGGCGACGTTGTTTTGCCTACCTGTTAGAAATGCGACTATTATATATCTAGGCTTTTCCGTATTAAATGATGTTTTCACGGACCAATGTACCGATTGAGATTGCGGCAGGGCCGGATATGTTTCGAGGCTCCAGGATCGGAAAGCAATGTCTATGTTTTTTCCTTTTTCAACCATTTTAAGCAAACGAATCATCTGTGCGGTAGAAACGGTTACATGAGGCATTAGGTAGCCAATCGATGCTCGTGAGTGTTAGTTTCACAGGAAACGGTTGCGCTGCCGTGTCTAACACCGCGTTGTTCTGAGAGTTTGACACCAGTAACACTAATTCTTGTCGAACGTTAACTAAAACGTGTTTATAATCTTCGAAAAATCCCATGAGCTGACTCAAAGGCATGCATATTTCAAACTCGCCGTTTGCATTAATGGGTACACTATAGTCTTCAGACAACCCCCAGCCGGCCATCTTGGAAACGGCTTTTTCACTGGGCGTTAGCGAAAGATAGTTTTTAATCGTAGTGACTAATCCAACGTCGCGACATTCATCTATCTGTAAATTATTTACCTCGTACGCAATTCTGTTAAACATGTGTAAAATTCCATTTCTAACAATTTTTGCGTATGTAGCGGTCTGGCCATCCGGTTTGACGAATTTTCCACGGATTCTTAACAGGCTTTTGCACGGCAGACAATAAATATCAGAATTCTGGATTGCAATACGTATCTCGGAATTTAAATCATAAGGACCCGAAATGAATGGCCGGTAGCTATGTATTTCCGTTTTCGTGATATCATTTTCAAATTGAATTGGCTGGTCGACTTGGAGAATGCTGGAATCCATTTTGTAATACTTTGAATCCTAGTTTCTTGAGAAAACGTATATTTTTACGTGTTAACCGCTTGGCGTCTCGCTGACTACTGGTGCTGCCTTCGAAACCGCCGGAGCCTTTATGAATGCCAAAGTATTTCACTCCCATATTTTTTTAAACGCAGACGTAACGTTATTTCTTCGCCTCTAAAATCTATGAGCTTTCCGTTTTGGTCGACTATCCTCACAGACAACTCGTGTATTCGTTTAACGATCACCGGAACGTATATGACAGATTTAGGTACTTCGATGACCTTATAACCAGGCGGGATGCTGGGGTAAAACTCGTATATGCTCAAGCTAGGTTGTCCATTTAAATAGCTGGAGCCCACGATATTTGTATCTATACGTATGACCGATACAGGGAAAATATTGACCGGTTGTGTTGACTTATGCATTCGACCTGCCACGTAAATTTTAGGTTCAAAATCGAGCATTTTTCCGATTGTATCGCTTCCTGTAAAATGGATATCGTAATTACAATGCATATTACATTGCAATGTATTAGGATTGCCTCTCAAAATAAATGTCGCATCGTGTGGTAACAGATCTCCGATGTAACTTTCCGAATCTGAAATTTCATAACTTCCTACGGGAAGAATAATTTGAGACACAGGACCATTGTTTTTCGAAAAACGGAATTTGTTTTTTTTTTTTTTTGTTTTTTCGTCAACGTTCGGAATGGAATGGTATGTTTGAAAGTCGATTAGCCCAATCTGCCACTCCATTCGTAAGGTCAAGGGGTGGAAAATATACAGACCGCAATTCCGAATTTTTCCCCGTTAATATAAGTGAAATTGACATTTCAGGTTAACTTGCACTATAGTATGGATCACCAGGATAGGTTGCACTCTGGTATAGACTGGACACGTCAATGGCTGGTGTATCTGTGCTGTTTGAAATTATTTCTTTTGCTTCTTATACGCGGACACGAGAAACCTTAAACATAAATGACCGCAATTCCACGATTTGATCGTCTGTTGTCTATCGTAATTCTTACTTAACATTGTGCCTTTCAGGTATTTTCTTACTTCCGGAGGCGGTCTGAGGTCGCCATAGCTGTCATTATACAGCGCAGTGCTGCCAGACTTTTTATATGCAACCCAGTGAGTTCCTTTTCCTGTCGATACGTCTAGATTAATTATCCCACACTCGTACTGTTTCGGTTTTAAAGGTAAGTTATTTCTCATGAAAACGCCTCGGAAATTTTTGATTTTCAACTTGAATACCGCATTTTCTAAATCCGTTGTAGTTATCGGTCTGTGAGGCAAGGCTAAAATCACCCTTTCCTCATTTTTTTTTTACTGCTTTCTTAGTCGCTGCGGCGAGAGCGCCCCTTCCCCGCGTGAGGCCATGTGGCAGGGTTAAAAGCGTCCCACCCTTCCCTGTCCCCCCTTCCGCTTCCGGCGGCGGCGGCGTCCTCAGACGCCTCCTCCCACGGCTTTGAATGGTCTTAAAAAAAAGCCCCGCACCATTTTTGCTTCGATTTGTTAAGGCCTGAATACGTCTGTGATGCTGTGGATTTTGTTGCAACAGTTTTGTCTGATTATTAGTGGTTGTCACGCTCTTTGCGATTCCGGCTGCGCCTCCGATCAAAGAACCGAGCGCTGCCAGAGCTGGAAATAGAAATGGTATAACACCGCCCTTTTTATCACGTTTATTTTTCTTATTTTTTTTCTTTGCGACTCTTATGCCGGCTCCTAGTTTACGCTTAACACTCATTATTTTACTTACGCTCCAAGCCGCGATCTTTTCACCTAGCTTTGTTTGAGGGTTCTGTGCAATTTGTTTAGCTTTAAGTGCTAAAATGCGGTCCGCTTGATGTTTGTTCTCCAAATCGTTACTCTTTGCGTATGAAATATCGTGTTCTTTGCACGCTCTATCTAATTGATTTTTGCCTGGGTCTCCGCGTGCTAAACGTTTTTCAAGTTTTGTACCGAGCCCACAGTACTGATAAGTTTGCAAATGTAGCTCGAAAGGTAATTTATTTATGGCAGAGTTAATAAGACCTTTATCCTTCACCCTCCTTCCAGCACGATGCATATCAGCGTAATGACTTTGGGGGGTATAAATATTACGATTTTATACTTTTTACGCTTCAGTTGTAACGATGGAAGTAATCCCGCAACATGACAGTCTTCCGATCGAAATTATTCACGATGATTTGATAAGCAAACGAGAACAACGTCACGGACCGCTGTTGCCGAATACCATAAGATGTTTAATTGCCGGACCTTCAAACAGCGGGAAAACATGTATTTTACTTTCGCTTATACAGCATCCTAACGGAGTGCGTTTCGAGAATATTTATTTGTATAGCAAGAGCATAGAACAACCAAAATATAAATGTTTAGCGCAGGTGTTGTCTCATGTTCAAGGTATTAAATGTTTCCAATTTCGTGAAAATGAAGAGGTAGTGCCACCAAGCAAAGTTCTACCAAATTCGATTATAATTTTCGATGATATCGGGTGTGAAAAACAGGCAATAGTTCAACAGTATTTTTCCATGGGGCGACATTTCTTGTGCGATTGTTTTTATTTAATTCAAACGTATAGTCAAACCCGAAAACAGTTGGTTGGGGATAATGCTAATTTGATAATTTTATTAAAAATGGATCTTCTAAATCTTCAACATGTTTACCACGAGCACGTCACAACCGACATGTCATTCGATAAATTTAAAGATGTTTGTGCTCGCTGTTGGAATAGCAATGATGGTTATGGTTTCCTAGTAATAGGTAAAGATTTTCCTCTACAAAAAGGTCGTTATCGCTGTGGCTTCGATCACTTCATAGTGTTACCTTCGTGAAGAATGAACTTGGACATCTCCAAATTTGGGAGCGGCGGTAATAAACGTCGGCGACAGTCATGTCTGACTCTTACGGAAGATGGGCACTGTCAGGTTGGCGGGAAACGGTTGCGCGGTGTAGCCGATCCACGTGACGCGACGGATGCTGCCACAAAGAATTACGTAGATGTAGCTTCCGGTGCCACCGCACTTGCAATTAGTACAATGGCGAATAATTTAGAAAAAGACTTTGGTCTACTAAAAAACAGTCTCTCATACGCACAGGATCTTAATAACAATTTGCTAACGTATCTACATCAGTTTGAAAAGAAGAGTACAGATATTTTAGATAAAATTCGAGCAAATTTACCCGAGAAGGAAGTTTTACACGAGTTGAAAAATCTTTTATCTGTCAGTAGTGATGAGCTGAAAGTGATTTTTACGGATGTGAAGGATCTCGTTAGCTCGTCACGTGACTTGCAACGTGGTTTGGGAAGTTACTTGCGTCAGGCAGATAGCGATACACGCGAGTCATTTGCCAAGATTCTAGAGCTGTTGAAGGCTCTGTCAAGTGGCGGTTGCAATAGGAACTTTAGCGAGCTAAAGAATATTTTTCTGACTAAACACAACGAGGCTTTATGTATACACAAACAACACTTTGAAGCAATCAAAAATGCTTTGGTGTCTACAAACGAAAAACAATCTGATACGACTGCGTACCTACGGCAGGTTGATGCCACGGATCGCGCGACATTTACAAAGCTTTTAACACTCGTGGGCGAGCAACCGAAGCTTGTAAGTAAGGAAATAGTGTCCGGAATGGAATTTCAATTTAATACTTTGATGAGTTCTCTATGCGAAGATAATGCTAAATTTATTAAGGAGTCTCTATCGAGTATTGAGGATAAAGTTGATAGTCTCGTTAGTGGAGCTACTTCATGTTCTCAGTTTCCACATATCGTTAATCAAACCTTGAATGCAATGAGAAATTGTCTAGACCTATTGTATAACCTATTGGGAAGGAAGCTAGCGGACAGACCTGAAAACCAGCCAGCACAGTCACCATCTGTATCGCTTCCGGTTTTAAGAAGTCCGTCGGTGAATTTGTCTGGTGTAAGACCATCTTAAACTCCGCTTCCGCGTATTACCATACCGGTTGAGCTTCCCATTATACCAACTACAGCTACTACGCTTAAAAGGCATCCTTAATGTATAAAAGCCTCTATTTACGCTAACATGAGTCAGTCATGGCTTCAGAAGCAAGAAAGCTCCATCACGTCATACAAAACGTTCGTGAAAAATATTTGCTAGCCAAACGCGCGTGCCTGGCGCAGGATGCAGTTAATGAACCAGTATTCAAACCGATCACATCGCGTCTCGAGAGTTCTTCTGCTGCCGCAGATAATTTATCGGCTGAGGTGAAAAAAGAATCCGCTACACCTATCGCTAAACCTTAGATTAAGACTTTCTCTAGCGAAGGTGAAGAAGATGATGATGATTTACCACTGATTGTTCATTCCCGTAAACGCTCGGCTGGGTCACGTGAGCCGTTGGGTGAGGAAGCCCGGTCCTACCTAACTGGATTCAATTCTAAAATAAATGATATGACCTACGGAATTTACAAACGCAACAATCGCTGGTTCTTGGGAAATAAGGAAGTTTTTTTCCTACCTAATAATTTACTTCGCATAGATGATGAACTAATACAACCTTCGCCGGGATTATATGAGCTATTGTTTTCGAAAGAACCTAAGGTGTATTCAGAAGCTGCATTGCGTCAATACACACACTTGCTGCGGTCTACTAGAGCGTGTTATAAAAGAAATGATGCGTCATCCAAACGTTATAAAAACACCGATCATGAAAAGTTCGAGCTCATTAAGGATCTTTGTCCTGTCATTGCTTCCCATGAAGGCAGTGGTTTAGTTGAAAAACTAGATTTAAATCGTCGAAAGGAATATGTTTACTGGAATTCGGTAAATGAATTATGTGATCGGCTTAGATTATTACTTGCATCCCAACAATCCGGGAACACGAGTCATTCAAATGAAGTGTTGGCCATACTAGAAGAACTCATTGAATCTGGCTACTTTAAAAAAATTAAGTAAAAAAAAAAATGAAAATGACTGCCAGATGCGGTATTGCGCTTGAACTCCACAAAAGCGCACGCAAAGTCTTTCCTCGGAGACGTGTAATCACTAATGGTCTCGGCGATCTTTTACAGATTGATTTGGTGGAAATGCAACCTTATCACCATGCGAATAAAGGATTCAGATATATATTGGTTGCGATTGATGTTTACTCCAAGCGGGCTTACGCGGTTCCGGTACTGAAAAAAACTGCGGAGCTTGTGGCTTTAGCTATGAAACATATTCTAAAGGATTCTGGAGGTTTCACTCACGTGCACTCAGACCGCGGTACCGAATTTTATTACAGAAGATTTCAGACATTGATGAAAGAACATGGAATTAACCATTATTCAACCAACAGCGAGCTGAAGGCCTCGGTAGTTGAACGCTTCATTAGAAGTTTAAAATCGCTTTTGTTTACGGAAATGACCGCTCAGGGAAACTATAAATGGCTACCGCTCTTACCAAAAGTTATGGAAATATACAATGGCAGATTTCATAGGACTATCGGTATGAGCCCCAACGGTTTACAATGTTGTGAAAAAAATAGACCACAGGCGACTTAAAGCTAGTGTCGGAGATCATGTACGTATCTCAAGAAATAAGGATTTATTTGCAAAAGGTTATTCCGTAAATAGGTCCCACGAGAATTTTAAGGTGATACAAATACGCAACACTTACCCTAGAACATACTACTTGTCTGATCTAGATGGAAATGAAATCAAGGGCGGTTTTTACTATCAAGAAATTCAAGTGACGAAGTATATAGACACTTATTTAATTTATAAAGTCCACAAGCAACTTCCTACACGTCTTCTAGTCAGCTGGAATGGATTCCCAGAATCAGTAAAAACATGGATTTCTAGAACCGATGTGGAAGACTGATGGAGTGAACCGGCCTTAACAGACTCTAATCGCGGATGTCTGGAGTCCTTTTGAAGGGTTAGGGTGTAGACTACTGCACCCCCCACCCTTCTGCGAGCGGCTTCCCTATGCGGGTGGACATCTGGCAGGGTTATTATTATTAAAATTAACAAGGCAGAGGGGTGGGGAACGTTTCTGTCGCCGACACGTCTGCGACTCCAACCCTCTGCGAGCGGCTTCCCTATGCGGGCGGACAGTGTCTGGGTTATTATTAAAATTAACAAGGCAGAGGGGTGGGGAACGTTTCCGTCGCCGACACGTCTGCGAAAGGCGCATACTCCCTCGCGACTACAGCCCTTGGGAATTTTTTTTTAAAAATATATAATGACTTTATATGCACAATACATTTCTTTTAAATGACAAGTGATGTAATAAGAATACTTTTTTTAAAATAAAATTGGTGATATATTATAAATAATATTATTTTTTTAAGTAATTAATCCTACTGTATATTTCATTTCCACAATACACACTACAAGAGAACATTTAACACATAAAAAAAAAACGGTGTTTGAATTCGCTGAAATACGTAAAGTATAATTTTTTTATTAACACGCTATAAGCATAAGTAATGCCTATAGCTTTTTTATTATTATAGACAGACATGCTACACAACAAATTAAGCATAATATGACTATACTGGTCTAGTACTATAAGAAAACATGGCTACACTTCATGTGTGTTTTGAAATTTGGCATCTAGTACTACTACTACTACTACTACTACTTTAGTCATAGAGTAGTGGCTGCCGAAATAATACTTTTTCTATTCAAACTTGAGAAATGAAAAAACAATGACTATAAATGGGGAACAAAAAAAAGGCGGCCTGGTGTGCTATGCTACAAGACGGTGGTCTGGTATGCTGTACTACAAGATGGCGACTTTCAGCAATCGATTGTCATACATATAATATTATTTATTTTTTCAAAGTTGGCTGTAATGGTTACTTCCTAGCAGCCGAAATTATTATTTTTTTCCAATGTTGAAATAAACATGGCGGCCGGCACATTTTTAAATTTTCTTGCCTAGCACTATAAAAATAATAAACATGGCGGCCACATAGCAACCAATGCGACTCGTTTAAATTTACCGCTTACCACTAAAAAAAAAAAAAAAAAACATGGCGGCCGACTAGCAGCTAACACTATATATTTTTTAAATTTCCCGCTTATCACTATAAAAAAAACATGGCGGCCGACTAGCAGCCGATGCGCCTTTTTTAAATTTACCACTTACCACTATAAAAAAATTAACATGGCGGCCGCATAGCAGCCGACACTATATATTTAAAATTTCCCGCTTAGCACTTTAAAAAATATACATTTTCTTTAAAAAAATGATTTATAAGCATAGATACAACATCTGAAATAATTTGCTCCAACATGGTCTCATGGTCCTGTGGTTAGCGTGACGGACTAATGATCCAGAAACGAAGGTTCGAATCCCCGCCACCCGCCCTCACATTTTTATACTTGTAAAAATAATTCCGGCGCGCGCGACACTAGCGCTACCTACCTTCCTCATTTAGAAACATACACACACCCCTCCATGTGACGTCAACAACCCCCTGCGGATCCCCTCCACGTGGCTCCCGGCAACGCCCACCCGGCCACGTGGTGCCACGCCCCCCATGTGCTCAGACAATCAGCTGTTCTTTGTTTACTGTGCCACCAGAGTGGCACGCTCCCCCTACTGGCGAGGAAGAGGAAGAGGAAGCAGACCAGCCACCTGCGGGAAGGAGGGAAGGTAAGCATGCTAGCCTGCTGAGTAGAAGGGATGGCAATCTGGCCAGATTTCTGGGAGGAGAAAGGGCAAGCGGGCCAACCTTCTGAAGTGAGGAAGATTAAGTAAACCAGCCAGCTGGGTGGGAAGGTGGGCAAGAGGGCTGGCCTGCTGGGAGGAAAGTAAGGTGGGTCATTCTGGCAGGGAGGAAGAGCAAGCAGATGGTCTGCTCGGGGAGGGAATGCAGGCTTTCTGGCATGCTGGGAGAGGGAGGGCAAAAGGGCTAATCTGCTAGGAAGGAGGAAGGGTAAAAGGGCTAGCCAACTGGGGGAGGTAGGGCAAGCTGACTGTAATTTTGGAATAAAATAATTTGTGATTATATGGTCAATTAATAAGTGCTGTGTTGATTGGCCAGTGCATACCAAGAAAAAGTTCAATTATTCGAAAGTGTTAATTTGTAAACTTTTAGTCTTGTTTGAACCTCCAAGCAGACCAGTCGTGTATCGACGAATTACAGTTTTTGGAAACATTATTTCAAACCAACAGGTTTGAGTTCCATATTACAATACATTATTACCTATGAGTGGTTTAAATTGGTAAAAATTCCACAAGAAGAAGTTAAAACTTATTTTAATCGGTGTCAAGTGTGCTTGTGTTGATGTCGTCTCAAGTGCTCCTCCGGCTCGCTGAGGCTATTATTGCCCATTGCTGTTTCAGGCTTGCGTTTGCACCGAATGCGCCCGTGCGCAAAAGTGTAACAAACGGACTTGGTCGAGAGGGGAACACCCTGCAGAGGCGCCACCATAACAGTGATGTGTCTTTTCATAAGGGTTTCGTATATGTAATTATGTGAATGTGTAAATATCTATTTGTGTTGCTGTGTACCTGTTGATGTGTTTCCCGGGCGACTGAGTCGCGCCTCCCTGCCTGTGACCATGTTGTGCTCCACGCACTCGCACACGAAGGGAAGGAGGGGATTCATGTGCATGCAGCAAGGGGGGAGGCCGCTGAGACGTCGTGGAGCACTGGTCGAGTCAGTCGCCTGAGTCGGATGAGAGAGTGCGGTCGCGGAGTTGTGAGTGAGAGCAGAATGGACACTGTCAGTCGCATCACCGTTGTCACGTCCCTGTCATTCGAGTATTCGTCGGTCACGTCACCGTCATTCGCATCGTCAGTCACGTCACCGTCATTCGCATCGTCAGTCATATCACAGTCATTTGTGTCTTTGTCAGCCACGTCACAGTCAGTCACGTCACCATCGTTCGTGTCGGCAGTCACGTCACAGTCTTTCGTGTCATCATAATTCACGTCACTGCCAGTCACATCACCATCATTCACACCACTGTCAGTCACGTCACTGTCGTGTCACCGCCAGTCAGGTCACTGCTAGTGTTGTGCCGAGCTCAAAGTGCTTGGAGCCAGGCCTCGCCCTGATGGACTGTCACAGATGAGGGCCGTGACAGCCCATGTGCAGTGTGTGACGTGTGCAGTAAACACAACTTAACGTCATAAACTCTTTTATTTCACCCGAGTTAGGCTAGTTCCCTTGCTACGTGGCACAAACCTTCTCGGCCGGAGCAGCTGGGCAGCGACTCGGAACCATGGGAACGGCCCTAACTTCGACACTGTTATAAGGACAAACTTGTCGTACTCAGATCCTAAAGGTTAAAAGTAATAGGCCTAAACTTAGATTTTTTCGTAGCGAAAATTGTTTTCTATTAGAACATTTTGAATTAAAAGAGTTGGCACAAATATCAGTATGTATAGGTAGTCAACGAAATTGATACTTAGACCAAATAATTTATAAGTGTGTGGCACAAACTACAGAAATATAAGTTGCCAGTCACATTGAAGAAATTACTACATCGAGTTAATCTACCGGTTGGCGGTTGTCTCTCGGGGAGCACACATCTCTCCTGCGGGCTGTTGGCCGGGAGTGCCCTGTGACCTATTGGGTTACCGAAGGCTGACAGTCCATGGGGTGTTTGTGGGCTGCTTGGAGGTGACTTGGCAATGCCATCTGATACCGACCGCATTCCGCGGGTGGCGGATACGGGATCCCAGCCCGAGAGTTTCAATCTCGCTGGAGTTACTGTGAATAACCAATAGCAATCTGCGGATCTTGGCCGGCATGGTGGAGTCGTTATTACGGCTATCGGGGTGAAAGGTAGCCTGGATGCTGTTCGGCGCGCAGCAGGAAGCAGTTCCGTCGGTGAAGGCACCGCAGGGGAGCTCGATGTGCCCTGGATGCGATGTGTAGACGAACTGCGGGCTGGAACTGGCGGAGCTGCGGAATGCTGCGCGCGCAATGGAACTGAACCACATCGGAACTCGGAAGGAAGACTTCAGGGACCTTCGTCTGGGGCTACTGGAGGCAGGCAGTAGTAGCCTCGAGTGGCGCGACCTTCAACCAATCTGGGGGATTTTGGGCAGCGAGGTTTGGGATCCTCCCCCACCCTGGCTTGGAAGGTACAATGCTGTCAACTGGAAGAAGGAAGATGAGATGGAGCATCGTCAGGATGCCTGGAACCCAGTGCGCCCGCAGTTCGAGCCGGTTTACTGGCTCGTCTGCCCACCGTCGAGAGCACTTGTGCTCTCGGCCATCGAGCCAGGCCTTAGCTGCCAGTGAATAAGTGGGTTTACCAGCTTGCAGGGCCTGCAATGCCGCCTTCTGCTGCTGTGAATATTGCTAGAACCGAGGCTGTCCCACTGTCCTAGCCGCGGCTCCGGCACTAGAGGAAGGGAATATTCACAGCAGCCCATTTATATTTTACAGGTGGCTGCCTGGGAAGTTGGGCTGGGCTGACGAGTGAAGTCGCCCACCCCTGGGGGTGCATGCGCCCTTGGTAACAATAACCCAGGTGTTCCCAACAAATAATACAGGCCACAAGGCCCAAGCGCCCAACCCCTGCATGGTTGAATATTTCTGCCCTGCCCAACTCTTCTTACCTGAACCTTTTTTCCTCTTGTCCAGTAGTTTTCTTGCTAGCTTTAATGCATGATTATTTGAAACTCGCATGACCCGGACAGGGTTTTCCCTGTGTCTATGCAGGTTTTACCTGGGTTTCTTTAGTTAGCTTTTAGACTAGGCAACCAAAGGGGTGCCAGCCATGGCTACAATCGCAGCCAACATTGGCCAATAAACCCCAATAAGCACACGGTACATGCACCCTTGTTCTGCACGGTTAAAACCCCGCATGGTAGAGTGTATAGTCTTCGGCCTGAGACATACTTAATTCCTCCCCTAACCAGGAAACTCTACCCCCCCCCCACCCACACACACACCTACTTACATTAACTTAGGCTAGGAAAAAAAATCAATCCACCGATACTTCGTCGTCGCTGTTACCTGCGAGAAGCCTACATTTCGGCCGTTTGAATTAGTCGTTGTGCCATGATTCTACCATTTGCAGTTGACTGCTACTTACCAAACTTTTTATCTTCGTTGCAGATCTTCGTGGCAGCTATTGGAAGAACTATTGCCTAATTGAGAGAGAGATTTAAGACTTAAATGTCTGTTGAATTCACTTAACAATAGGTAATATTTACAGGAAACTAGTATATACTGTGCTAATACCATTGTGGATGTGTGTAGTCAGTCAGGCAGTTTTTCAATTGGTTTTGAAATTAGATTCATTCTAATTTGATGATTTCAGTTTCTTATTAACTTAAGATTTACGTTTTCACTGTTTTGTGTTGCTAGGCGGTATCTCTGGAGAATGGATGACTCTTGTTTTGCTCTATTGCTGGTATTGATAGTCGTGTCTTGAGCAATCTCTTGAGTTCATCTTGGAGAAGACCATCTTGTTTCCCAAGGCAGCGATTACAATATCTATAGGACTATCATAAGATGGTCTTCAAAAAGATGTCTTGTTTGCGATCTCTTGAGACAATCTCAAGCAACGTCTGTGGTACACAAATATTTAAATAAGATTGCATATAAGAATTTGTGGACGAAGGAATCGCTTAAGAAATAAATATGAATACCACCTAACCTCTATTAATTGAGTTAGTAATATTATTTAGAATTTAACTTTGCTCTCTGAAATGTTATTTGTTTGAACCGTTACGATTTGCTTTAAGAGTTTAATTCTAAATAAATGAACCTCTTGTGGTTGCCCATGCCATAGTTGGATATTTTTATATAAACTAATAACTGATATAACGAAATGGAAAACTAAAATGTCATGTTTTGGATGTGGTAATTTTTGAACTATTGTGTCAATTCCTGTTCGATAGTAATATTCGCTTAATTTTTGATTTGCTGTGAACATCGTTATTGCCCAGGTAGTTCATTGGGGAATAGATCACATATTTCATAATAAAATAATTAATTTTTGTTTTCCATAATATATTTGATATTCTCAAATACTCGTTTATTCTTGTCGTCGCTCCGCTCGCCCTCCCTCGTCGCTCGACGCCCGGTTGCTCAGTTGTACTAGGTAGAGAGGGGTTCGGCCAGTGTGGCCCGGGAGGGACAAGCTAGGATGTAGAATTAATATCCACCAGTCTGCGACGAACACCCGATTTATTGTTACAAGGCCCTATACATGGGGCTGTCCCCACACCGCCTGTGACAGTCTGGTTGGTGCGCGGCGACGCGAAGGTTTATCCCCTGACTGAATACTCCACGTGACGCTCTGGCTAACCTGCACCGTGCTAAGTCCGGTGGTTTGGAGGCACCCAGAAAGTTGACGCGACACTAACACACTATGCCACTAAGCCTATTGTCCCGCGAGATATTATATGCACTGTAGAAGCTACTACTCTCTGCCACATAAAAGAGCAAGCTATAATTAGGAAGCTGACGCCTAGCTGCCCCTATGCCTGCGTCGCGATGCACTTACTCCTCGCTGGCTTACAGCTCAGCGACCGTCTCGAGGCACGACTCTCTCGTGACACGACCACTCCTCGCGCCTACCTGGCAATGGCTCTGATGCTCAATGACCATCTCCAGGCACAACTCCTCACTGACTGTCTCGAGACACGACTCCTCACTCACCGTCTCGTGGCACGACTCCTCACTGACCATCTCGAGGCACGACTCCTCAGCGACGCGACCGCTCCTCGTGCCGGCCTGATCTGAACTGACTTCCCCTCCGCGCTGCGGCACGGCGCGCGGCGGCTCATCCCTTCCCCTCTCTCGCGGCTCTCCGTACCTCCCCTGACGTGTCGCAGGCGGGTGGGACATCGTCGCCCGGAGAACATGATAGGAAAACATAAGCACTTCAAATAATATAATCAAATATTTACAATAAAAGAATGTCAATGAATATTTACAATAATTAGTCTCGCTGTAACACAGCATCCAGTTATCACGTATTCACCCTTGATTCCCCTGGCATGCGCGAATCTGTCTTCCCCCCCCCCTCCCTGCTCTAGCCGCACTGCACTATTCGGCGCACCCACGACACAGGGCAGGAGGAGGCGTTGGCGTGGCATAACGTGCTGTAAGAGCTGGGTCGACACTTGAGTCGACGTCATCTTCCAATTATAGACTAAATCAAATTTCATGTCTTGTGCTCACTGCAAACGATAACCTGATATTCAAATCACAAAGTAACTTAGAATCACTCATTAAAAGCAAATTTAGATATACTTTTCATTTTTATAATGCCATAAATATTATTTTACAATTGATTTTCAGCTTTTGGTTATATTAGAGAGACACTCCAATGTGGAACCATGCATGTTATCTGAGTAGGGTATCCTGTGTAGTACGATAAAACAAACTAAAATTTTAATCATTTCATAATGTTTAGGATGGCATCCAAATAATTAGAATTATATTCTCGTCACAAAAATGTGACAATGACCAAATATAATCACACTTTATTTACATTAAGAGAGACACAGCATAAACGTTGTTGATTAATACACATGCTTAAATTTTCCTTTTTATCCCTTTTGTCTCTCTCTCTCTCTCTCTCTCTCTCTCTCTCTCCCCCCCCCCCCTCCACCGAACGAAATTCCTGTACACAATTCTTAAGTGTGTCACTTCGGCTTAGAAGGCGAAGCTATTAATTCTAATGTGTTGCCAGTTGGAATGTTGGAAATGCTACACTGTGAAGCATGTTTTTATAATTTTTGTAAAGAAGTTACTAATGGACACACAATGAGTGTTCTGGCCCATGTGCTACATGCGTAACGAGAGTTTGAGACACAGAACGACATGGATGAAACAGTGAAAATTAGGCCTTCTAAAACGTACGAATATTACGCTTGACAATTACTATGTGGACAATGAAGCACTTCACACTGAATACTAAAATTATGTACCGTCCTGTGGCAGCGACTTATAGTTGTTTTCACTGAAAAGAGAAATTATGTATTAAGCTTGGGTGGAGGGCCCCTGTAGTTACGCGTCCCGCATGGTTACTACATAGCCCATTCCAAAATTCCCAAGTTGAATTTCTGTTGATTAAACAAGGCGCACATCAGTTCCATTAGCTGCCTGGTGCGGGCAATGTCCAAAATTCCAGTAGTTTCTCCTCACTAACTGAGGAAGGATCTAAGTGACTTGGCCCTTCGACTACCATCCCCCTAAGTCTTAACTACGAACACATTGACGTGTCCCTGGGCAGAGACCGATGGCGATGGAGGTGGTGAGCTCAGGTGTCGCCGAAGAACTCCCGTAGTCGAGCGGCGAGTCGGGCCGAGGATCTTGGCAAAAAGGGGGGGAAGGTGAGTCAGAAGGAGCCTAGAGCATAATCCCCGAAGTGCCTCTCCAGGGAGAGGAGGGAGTCTAGAGCGTAATCCCCGAGGGGCCGCTCCAGGGAGAGGAGGGGTTCTAGAGCGTAATCCCCGAGGGGCCGCTCCAGGGAGAGGAGGGGTTCTAGTGCGTAATGCCCAGAGGGCTACTCCAGGAAGGAAAGGCCGCTCCAACAGAGAGAGAGATGGATAGATTGGATAGATTGGATAGATAGATATAGAGAAAATATATACATATATATACACATATACATATATATATTTTTTCCTAGCCTAAGTTAATTCTAAGTGTGTAGGGGAGGGTCCAGGTTAGGGGAGGACCTAGGTATGTCTCAGGCCGAAGCCTATACACTCTACCATGAGGGTTTCGAACCATGCAGGACAAGGGCGCGTGCATCGTGTGCTTATTGGGGTTTACTGGCCAGCCATGGCTGCAATTGGCGCCATGACTGACGCCCCATTGGTCGCCTAGCTTAAAAGCTAGCTAAGTGTGACCCAGGTAAAACCTGCATAGACACAAGGAAAACCCTGGGCCGGGTCATGCGGGGATCAATTATCATGCATTAAGCAAGCAGGTAACTACTGGACAAGAGAGAAGAAGGGTCCAGGTAAGAAGAGTTGGAGGGGCTGAAAAATCAACCATGCTGGAGTTGGGTGCTTGGGCCTTGCGGCCCGCATTTAAAGGTTGGGAACTCCTGGGTTATTATTAGCCAGGGGCGCATGCGCCCCCAGGGGCGGGCGACTTCACTCGTCGACCCAGCCACAGCTGGCCAGGCAGCCACAGTTAAGACAGAAGTGGGCAGACGAGCCAGTAAACCGGCTCGAACTGCGGGCGCACGGAGAGAAAGGCAGCCTGACGTTGCGCCATCTTCATCTTCCTTCTTCAGGTCAACAGCAGTACTTTTCAAGCCAGGGTGGGGGGAGGGAACCAACCTCGCCACCCAAAATCCCCGAGACGGTTTAAGGTCGCGCCGCTCGAGGCTACTGCTGCCACAGCTACAGCAGCCCCAGCTGAAGGTTCCTGATTTCTTCCTTCAGAGTTCCGATGCATTTCAATTCCGTTGCGCGCGCAGCAGTTCACAGCTCCGCAAGTTCCAGCCCGCAGTTCATCTACACTTCACATTTTTTCAGCACATCGAGCTCCCCTGCGGTGCCTTCGCCGACGAAGCTGCTTCCTGCCACGCGCCGAGCTACATTCAGGTTACCTTTCACCCCAATAGCCGTAATAACGGCTCCACAGGCCGGCCATTGTTCCACGGACTGCTATTGGTTATTCACAGCCACCCCAGCGAGATTGCAACTCTCGAGCTGGGCTCCTGTATCCGCCACCCGCGGGACGCGGTCGGTAACAGTTGCCGCTGCTAGGCCACCCCCAGCACACACACAAAGCCCACACGCACTGCCAGCCTTCGGTTACCCAATGGGGTGCAGGGAACTCCCAGCCAACAGCCCGCGAGAGAGATGCGCACGCCCCGAGAGACGACCACCGACCACATATACATATATTATTGCTGGATGGTTATGTACTCCAACTTTACAGATTGGTCAGTGAGAAACCATTATAATACACTGTTATACATATCACAGAACACTGCATATTATTCATTATATATTTAAAACCTTTATATAATACATATGACAGATAATTAGTGCCAGAGATCCATTGTGGCAAAGGTACAATAATTATTTAGTCTGTTTGTTCATAAATCGGTTGTTGCCATCTATGGGTGCTTGCTGCACTAACATCCCATAGAGGTGCCAGGTAGGAGATATGTATAATGTCTTTCAGACGGGGGTTGGTTCCTAAGGGGGGCGGGTTTACTGGCCGAGGTCAGAATAAGGGATAAGACAACATTAATGAAACAACGAAGGAATTACGTTAAGCAGCTAAGGTTTAATTCGAGCAGAATGGAGGCCGGCCGCGGAGCAGAAGAAAAAAACTTTAACGATGAACTAACTTTGGCAGCTAAATACAGCGGCGACAAAGAAATGGTGGCTCCGTGGTGCGCGAGCCTGTTCGACCTTTGTGCTGGGTGAGAGACGACCGAGCTGTGCGCGAAGTGTGCAGAGAAAAAAAAGACTGTTCAGGCCATTTCCATAAACGAAAGCGCACAGTGAATATGTCGTAGGCTGGTCGACTAGTCCCTGAAATGTTTATATTTTGCCGGCTACTCAGGCTTCAGAAGAGGGGGGTTCGGGCTGCGTGGCCGAGGGACTGAGTCTCCAGAATTGAAATTAGAACATCTCGAATAAAGTTTCCTGGTCCTTTATATTCAAAAAGATGAACACTTTACATGGGGCTGCCGCGTTTCCGCCTGTGACTATTTCTATAGGGCGAAGCCCGGTTCCGTGTACTTATATGATACTGAAAATACGGGACGTTTAGCCCGTGACGAGTATTATCCACACTGCAAAGAATTGAATTCGCTATGACTCGCGTGCAATAAGATGGCTGTCTGACTGTACACCACAATGACCGGGAAGAAACGTAAAAGCACAGTACATGCGACGGCGAATGTCCAGTTTGCCAAAATAAGCATCGACTCGCAAAAGTTTAAGAGAAGATCACACGTGAGAAAAATGACAAGATGAGAGAACGCGACTGAATGACAAAGTAACAAACTCGACTGCACAGCTGAAACCACTTCTGTACGGCGAAGTCTAGAGATACAGCAAATACCGCGCCCATTCAATCTCACCGTCCCGGAGCGACGTCACAAACATGTCTGTTGCCTCTCGTGCCGGGTCCACGACTGCCTCCCACTCCCCTTTGCACGCCCGAGCGCCCGCGTCTCTCCCCTCTCCGCGAGCCCGTGGAACACGCTGATTGGTCACAGGCAGAATCCACGGCCTTGGCACCCCGTGAACAAATAAAACTTACACAAATTCATAACCCTTCAATACAAAATTAATTAAAATAAAATATAAGCAAAATATATACAAAAACGTAAAACAAAAATATATTTACAATAAAATATGTCAAATCCTGTACAGAAACAAAACGTCGCACATCACATACACTTGCGTCGCACTACACACCCAAGAGATGGCGCTGCCGAGGCATAACAGCCTGAAGGAGCCGGGGAGACACTTGGGTCGACGTCAAATGCCCCCCCCTCCGACGAGGCCGTTATTTCCGGCAGCGCTTCTCATTTACCCGCATAGACGTGATGCACTGGGCCGCTGCACTGGAGCACTAACCTGGTGTGTCTAGCGACGTCGTGGTGTCTGTGTGGACCGTACCTGTTGCCATGGGGGCGGCCGAGGTGGGCGGCGGCGTCCGTGTCGCGGCGCCTTCAGCGGCAGGCGGCGGCGTGTCCCAGGTGGCACACGTGGCAGGCGGCGGCGTGCCCCAGGTGGCGTGCGTGGCAGGCAGTGGCATGCCCCAGGTGGTGCGCGTGGCAGGTGGTGGTGGTGTGGCTGCACCTTCTGCGTCAGGTGGCGGCGTCCCCATGGTTATTTCAATTGAATCTATACTCTATTTCGTAAAAAAGCATTCGCTCAAAAATCTCACTCCAGTTCTTTCTTCTATTCGTAGAAAAGGCCCGAGAGTTACTGGCTGTCTCCAAACATAACTTTGGTCGGTGTTTGTCCAATTTTAATTTTACTTTTACCTCTGTATTCGAGGCACACAGAAGTTCAAACAAACTCTTGCTGGCTTGTTTGCACTTACAAGTACAGTACAGCATTTACCCCTACAGCACCTTCAAGAGACTTCCTTTTTGTGTGGTATTCTGGTAACACTGCTTTTAGCAACGTTTTGTGTTTAATGTCTCCGTTTTCTATGGTGGGGAAGAATGGAAAGTTATTTTTATGGATGTAATGTTATGAGAATTGATACTTGTTCCGTTAGTATTTTCTGTATGTGGTTAGCGTAATGTGAACGTATTGTATTTTCTGTGCAGTTATTCATGTTGTTTTTAATGCAGTGAGGTAAGTTGCTGTTTGTTTCAACTACTAATTTAGTATTTTATATGTTGACCTTTTGATGTGTGTTGTGCAAAATGTGTCAATATAGTTTATATTTTCTTTAGTTTTGTTGAAAATGTAAATGAAAGTATATTTTATATCTGATATCGTATAATCTATTAATACTACGCTGTCGGTCCTAATGCGTAGGAGGCTAAATATGTAGAGTTGCGGTATATACGAAAAAAAATGCTAAAAATCCGAAAATACTTTTATTTTATGCTCTTTCACTTCCTCTTTTCAAATCAACCGGCGGAGATAAGAAATTCCAAATACTTTTGGAGATATCGAATTTTTTAATTTTTCATCACAATACCTGTGTTATTCATGCGGCGATCACCATTGTTTCTTGTTTACGAGTGTCTATTATGTTTATTATTGGACAATTTTGTCACGTGACAGTTCCGTGATTGGCCAGTATTCAAATGAACAAATATGTGATTATTTATTTATTTATTTATTCATGTTCCGTCGGAGGTATCGCGACGTAGGTGAACGACTACATCATTTCCTTCTAATGGCAAAGGAAATGTACCCGCCTCCAACTTAGGTGAGTTTTTAACGTTTCTAATTTTAAAGTCTTATTTTTTATTTGGATATTGTTGCGCAAGTAATAAGTAACAAAAAAATTTTACGTGAGTTGTTAATGTTCATCATTTGTCCGGGTTTGTTATGTCAGGTCAGTTACATTATAAATACTTTAAAACTAAAGATCCATTGAAATTAAATCATATTATTTTTAATGTACACTTAGTTTGAAAGTATTCATAATGTAACTGACCTGACCTAATTGACCATTTTATTGATTACGCATTCACGAACACACGGCAAAATAACAAAAATGGCGGCGGTCGAATGGTTTTACAGGTGTTGTATTGCAAAATTAAAAATTCAATATCTCCTAAAGTATTTGGAATTTCTTACCTCCGCCGGTTGATTTGAAAAGAGGAAGTGAAAGAGCATAGAATAAAAGTATTTTCGGATTTTTAGCATTTTTTTTCGCATATACAGTTACTCTACATATTTACCCGTAGGAGTGTAAAGACTAAACAAATATCGCTACCACCGCGGCCAAATACTCGGTTTCTATTGGTTACACGTAGTCACGTAAACGTAAGAGCTCGGTAATCCGTTCGGGCTCTTGTCCACATTAGTGCCATTGTAGATCCTCAACGTATAGGGGAGAGGGGGCCACATTTCAACAAATTTTATTGTATAATTTTTTTAAATTAAACATTTGATTTTTTATCTTGTTAATTAGCATCATTAGTTTTAATAGTATGTTGAGCAGCTTGTTAATTTTTACTGCAGTCTCTAATCACTACTATGAGGTTATATTTTATATTTTATGAACCGCTTACCTTTGTTGAATTTTACCTCTACCATGGGGCACATTTTAACAGGTGGTGGGGTACCTTTCAACAAATAAATAATATTCGTTTTTACTTTCAAATCAATAAAACATTTATTGGAATAAGTCAAATAAGCTAATATATGTGAAACAATATACAAATGCAACAAAATAAAAAATATAAATAAAATTAATATATAGCCTATGGTTAAATCATTTTATTCACTTAAAGCATAACATTTATGTTTTACATTATTTTCTTGTTAACTAAAGGTAAGTTTACAGCAAATGCCATAGAAGAAATAGCTCGAGATGTTCCTCCACTCATGATTGGCTGCGGGAGTTTCATCATATTGAACTCTACAAAAAGCCTGTAATAGTCCTATGTTATTGCTTAAATGAACCATATACATGTAAAGGGGTACATTTCAACAATGTTGAAATCTACCCCCAGCAGTTTGTTGATATCTGCCCCATGAGCAATCATTGAAGTTAAAGTAAAGTTACTACTTTTAGAAACTGTTTTTAAAGATGTTCATATTATTTTTAGATGCAGAAATTCTTTTTAATTGGGTAAATAAATCCTACTTACATCCATCAAAGTAGAGACTGTAAAATGCAGTGCTGAAAACAATAATCACTTTTTACTTTGCAACACATAAAACAGTGTTTACTGAATCACAAAGCACTTATGAAAATAAATGGAGGGAAATCCATTGCTAGCTGCTGTTCTGTTGTGGAACTTGATTAGTTTCCCATTAACCAATCAAAACAAGGCTCCATTGGTATAAAATTCAAGCTGTTGAAAGGTGCCCCATGTTGAAATGTGCCCCCCTCTCCCCTACTCATGTTTAACCCTTCTAGTCAATTGACAGCATCTAAAAGGTAAAGTGTTTGTTGGACATTCAAATCTTTTTGAATCGCTCGTTAATGGAAAGGCAATAGTACAAAATAAAATTATGTCACCATAGCAATAACAGGGATCAGACCAATCGCTCGTGGAAAACAGTTTTGAATACGCTAATAAAAATAGAGCACAACATGGGGACAGCCACATCAGTGCATATGCTACCTAATTTAACCTATGAGGTAATTTCTCAGAAACCTGTAGGAATTTTGAAACATTCTTTTTAGGTAAAATAGAGGAATATCTGTAGTGTTCTAGAACTTAAAATTTACAGAATTGGTCATACTGTTGTTTTTGGTTAGGTTAGCTTAATTTAAAAAAAAACTATAAAATAAAAGGACAAATGGTTATGTTCATTTAGCTACATTTTAAATTGGCAATTTCTAACCATTTGTTGAAAGAATTAGTAAATTTGGTAATGGTCTACTATAGGACTGCTACACTAAAAAAAAGGGTGGAGAACATCTGATTCAGTTCCTTGTTTTATTCCTAATTCTGTTGAGGCACATTCAGATATTTTCAAGAACGTACCTTGTAATTAATTATTTTATGTAGGTGTCTATTCCAGCCACATGTGAAAAAAATCGTATTTTCAGGGTAACTGTTGGTGAAAAATTATTGTGAATGTGATCTGTGTTGTAAGCCTATATGTAGTGATGTAAATGAGGTGTTGTGTTTAATAGCGTTGCCTGAACTGTTTTCAGCGAGCGATATCACTGATCCTTTTGTGACCACTGTACTGTTTACTTTTTACTAGATGCAACTTGATCCTGTGGTTCTTCAAAGATCCTTAGGAATATAGCATAACTGAGGCCATTTTCTAAAAGTCAGAGAATTTAATGTCAGTATGTTATGGCCATGTTCAAGACTTTTTTCTACCCTAATTGGTTTTCCATTTCAAGTGAAAACCAGTTAAGATAGAAATTAGTCTTGGCCCTAGCAGTAAGACACTGAAATTGAACAAACCTTTCTTTTTAAAAACAGCCTCAGTTAGATATGCTGTATTCATAATGATCTCTGGAGAACTACAATATCATGTTGCAGCTAGTATAAAGTAAACAGTAGAGCAGCGACAACAAAATCAGGGATATCTCATTAAAAAACAGTCTTGGCTATGATATTAAAACCCAAAACATTTACATTACAGGTAATATTTATAGTAATTTTACATGATCCCTTTATCCGAAAATACTATTGAACACTTACACAGACTAGAAAGTAGCGGTAGCCGAGTTACCGCACAGGCGAATGTAAAATGGTTAATTCTTAACAATATCTGAATGCAACTCTTCATAACCATTAGAAATAAAACAGTGAATGTAATAAATCCATTTTCGGGTGTAACTTCTGGGGACAAGTATGGTTAATAATTATACTTCAGGTGAATTCAGACACTGCCAGAGTTTGATGATTATGGTTTATTTTAGCTTTCATGAATTTTTCTTATATTTTAATGTTCTTATGTTCTAATGTTATGTTTATTGCTGTATTTTGTTATGTGTATTAGTATTTAGAAAGTTTAGTTTTGTATGTTATTTTTTTAAAGTAATGTGATTCCTTTGTTTTGTTTTCTGCTCATTTTACTTTTGAAGTTGAATTGATGTGGTTAGAACCATTAAAATAAATTGTTACATAGTTGGAATGGTTGAGAAACAAATTATTTTGTGGAATATTTCTTTGATATTATTCTGGCATATAAAGTTTTCATGAAGGGTCTTCACCATTTCTTGCCCACTGCATTTCAATTTATATTTCGAGGTCAGGTAATATAGGTTTTTTGGGTCAATCCATATCAAGTATCCCAGCACAAGTTGCTTGACCATTTTAGAAAAAAATAATTTTTTGTGTGTGGCCTCACTAGCATATAATAAGTTCAAAACCACATTAATATATTTTTATCATGCTTGGTTTATTAATGGTTGCTAAATTTACGTGATTGGGTGCGGTAGTTTTGATGTTTGCAAGACTTTGGGGGAACTCCAATAAATTTTTATTGGCTGCTTCCGGAATTATGAATTAAATAGCACTGTACTGAGCATGCTCTGAAGTAACTTTATATTTAGTAAAATATATTTATTTTATTTTTTTATATACGACAATGAGGTACAAATATAGTCAAAATTTGGGTCAAAAATGCGAGATTCAGTGGTGTGTAGTGAAAGGAAGACTTCAAGTCTCAGAGTTGAAATTCACACAGGGAATTCCTTTCTACCAGTAGTCTTTGTATACCAAAAATGAAACCTGAGAAATATTTCCTTTCGTTTCTATGAGCTCGTCAACTTCCCACTTTTTGCATTTTGTACACATTTTACACCTAAATATCTCTGGTGGGCAAACTGATAAAAATTTGGGATTATGCCAGAATGAAGCTCTATATGACAGTAAACTCCTGTAAAAATTTGGACTTTGAGACTGAACTGTGAATGCAGAAAAAAAATTTAATGTGTGGAATTTTGCCTTTATAATCTAGGGTTATGTTACTTGCCCACCCATTAAAAAAAAAACATCAATTATATCAACCAATTTCATATAAATAATTAACATTCATATTATCATCACATTTAGAATATTAAAATATGTATTATAATGCACTATTAATCTGTACTATAAGGAGCACTGCACATTAATTAGTATTTGTGTTATCTTTGGATATTTTGGCTTATTTATGTTGTTTACTTATCAGTATGGAGGGTATCTGTTCAATAGGAAGTTTTACTTCAGAAGAATGTCACAAGAATGTTTATGGTAATGTGCCTATGAAAATGAAATTGATAAGTGAGTTCAGTGAGGAAGATAAAAATTTGTTGCAGTTGAGAGTGAATAAGGCTATTTTGACAGTTTGTAAATATCATGAAATCAAGTTTCTATGCAAGTATTATCATATTTTCGGTCGTGTTTGTTGTGACCCGATGCAAGTTCACAAGAAGGCGATATCAAAAGGACTCAGGGAAATTAAGTTGAAGCATACTTTCCAAGATGTAAGTTTGAGGTTCCTTATGTCTTGTGCCTGAAAAATCTCTTTGCCCAATATGCTACAGTAAGATATTTGTTACCAAAGAAAATGCAAATGATGAGGAAGAGGTTGATGTATTTGTTAACATCACAGAAGTTGCAGAGAAACTAGACTCTGCTTTTAATATTTTGGAACTTTCGCCAAGTACTTCTAAGATCAGAAAACTCAGTTCTAACAAAAGAAATCTATCAATCAGTTCAAAAGCACAGAGAGTATCAGAAGAAGTAAAGAAGAAGTTGAGATTGTGTTTTGTAGAAAATGATTCAGTTATTCAAGATAAGGACAGTTGTCGAGTATCTTCATCAGAATATAATGAGTTAATCAATAAATTGAGAGCTAAAACTCTTACAGCTAACAAAGAAGACACAGTAAGAATCATTAGTCTTCTCCCTACCTCTTGGTCTTGCGAGAAAATAATGAACGAATTTCAAGTTACAGAGAGTGTTGTGAAAACAACAAGGAAGATAGTTAAAGAACAAGGAATTTTACCTCACCTAGGAAAAAAGAAAGGTGCTGGAATTATTGATGACATTGCAAAAGAAGTGGAAAGGTTTTATGAAGATGATGAGAATAGTCATATATGTTCTGGAAAAAAAGACTTTGTAGCTGTGAAAATTAATGGAGAAAAAGTTCATAAACAAAAAAGACTCATTTTGAACAACCTAAATGAACTGTATCTACAGTTTAAGAATGAATATCGAGCATTCAAGATATGTAGGTCTAAATTTTGTGAGCTGAGACCAAAGTGGTGCATTTTAGCAGGTTCGTCAGGTACACACACAGTATGTGTGTGTCTTTATCATCAGAATGCTAAACTAATGATTGATGGACCCCGGCTGAATGTAGACTACAAAGAATTGCTCAATATGATAGTGTGTGATTCCAACAACTACTTGTGTATTGACGCCAACCGCCGGTGCTCCCTCTGGTCCGTAAAGGTCGTTATGCCACAACAGCACTTGCTCTTAAGTGCGCCGAACACGCCCGAGCGTGATATCCGCCGAGTGTGTGAAAGTGCGCCGCGACGAACACCAAAGCGACGTCAGCGCCCGGCCGGGTGTGGCAATGCGCCTAATTAATTATATAATTATTCTGTCAAATTAAAACAACTAAATTAATAACCATTTAAAAGAGGATTCATGTAAGGGAAATTATGTCTAATTGTCTTATAAGCATATATTGTGTAACTTGCAGGGTGTCTACTGACCCTGGAAAACCTGGAAAACCTGGAAATATCAGGGAAAAATCAGGGAATTTTTTAAAAAATCAGGGAATTTTTGTTTGGTAGGTTGTAGTTGGCAATACGTTTTTTGTTTATTGATCAGCTTGCATTGACGTGGCATCATGTGAATCCCCTCCCATTTTTATTTTTGAATGGCAAATAACGAGCAGTTCCCACGTCAAAATTCTTTTATTTACCATCGGATTCGGAAGTGGCATCAAATCACGTGATACAAACTGGTACAAGATGGTCTGTTATCCTGCTGACATGACGTGCTGCAGCATGTGCTTCCCACTTTCAGATTATACCGATAGGTGCATTTAATTTTAAGTATTTATGGATGCCCTCAACGTAAACTGGACATTTTTGTTAGCGTTGAAAATACATATCACAGACACTTTTGGTGAAGATTCACCATCGTTGCTAGAAATTGGTAGCTGTGGGCTTCATACGGTCCATGGTGCTTTCAAAACTGGAATTTCTGTTACACAATGGGACGTTTTTAGTTTTTTGAGGCACAGTTACTATTTGTTAGAGCACATATCTGCAAGGAGGGCAGATTACATTAGAATAACTGGATCAGAGCTTTTTCCCAAGAAATTTTGTGCAATCAGATGGAATACTGCAGTTGCTGAGCGTGCCATGAAAACGTTACCCCACCTAAAGAAATTTGTTAATGAAGTTTCTATTTCATCTCTCTTTCAGTGTAGTGAAATGTGCTCTTAAAGATAATCTTCTAAAAGTAAAATTGACATTCTTCCATTTTTTGGCATCAGAGCTGGAATTGTTTCTCACAATGTTCCAAAGTGAAGCACCCGTGGCACATTTTCTCTATGATTCACTGGTTTTATTAGCTTTGGCAGGAAAATTTTGAAACCAGAAGTACTGAAGAGCTTTAGGGAGAAACGCAATGTATCTCGATTGGATGTAGATAACCAGGAAAATCTATTGACTGCTAACAATATCAAGTTGGGTTATGCAGTACGCCATGCCATCAAGAAAGAGAAAGTACCAGAAAAGTCTGTCCTGTTACAGAAAAATTATAGGACTTGTCTAAAGGTTATGGTAAAAAAACTTCAAGACAAAAGTCCCCTGAAGTACAATCTTACCAAGGGAATTTCCTGCTTATGTCCGTCTGTGGCTTTAAATTCGGGTGTGAGGAAACAGCGTGTGAAGTACAGTTTAGAATGTTGTCTTCAAAACAGGTGGCTATGAGGACAAGAAGCTGATAACATTGAGTGATCATATCAGTTGGTATGTTCCTTGCAAGATTCTGCAGCACTGTTCTCGTCTTTTTCTCGAGAAGACGGGCGCCTTGATCACTTGTGGATGCTCATTCTTAAGGCATATACAGTAGCTTCCAAAACAGGCCTTCTAAAGTTTGTGAGGATGGTGTTTGTACTTTCCCATGGAAATGCATCATTGGAAAGAGGATTTTCAGTGAATTATAATCAGCTGACTGAAAACTTGCAGGAAGAAATACTGATCGCATAAAGACAGATGTATGACTTTGTTCAACATTCTGGAGGTGTAGAGCAGTATGTAAGAAATGCTAGTTGTAGGCGTAAGGAAGCCCTGCAAACAAAACAAAAAGAAAAGGAAGCTACAGACAAGAAGAAGGCAGAAAAAAGAAGAGTTGAAGAGGAGATCAAGGCATTGCATTTGAAGAAGGCTTGGATGTTGGATTTGGCTCGTTCTGAAGTAAGTGCAATAGACGCAAAAGTTGAGTCACTGCGAAATTGATGGGAGCTTCCTTTTACTAATTTTTTTTTGCAAAAGGAAGTGTGTGAAATATTTGTAGCAGCATGTTTTATTTGCCATCAATTGAGTCACTTTGGCCACGTTTGGAAGAAGGTAATTTTTTTACTAATTCAATTAAGTTGAAATACTTTGAAACCCGTCAATGTAATATTATGCAATTTTTTTCAGCTTCTTGGAATGTCGTAATTGTGTTAAAGAAAACCTGGAAAAATTCAGTTTTAGACCTGGAAAACCTGGAAAAATCAGGGAATTTAATTTACTAGATCTGGTAGACACCCTGAACTTGTCTTTAAGTCCAAAACTGGCCGGGTCGGTTTTCTCGCGCTCCACGCGTTTAGGCGCGAGGCCGCAGGGCGGTCTCGAACTCAGTTACCGTCGGGAGCTCGCAGGGGTCGGACGCTCCGCGAACGTCGGGCCATCAACTTTCGCGCTACATCTACATATCAGCAATAGTGTAAGTTTTTATAAATCCTTTAATCAGCTCGGCGCCGACCCCACCCAGTCGCACAATATTTCGTGCGACTCGTAACTTATTAAATTCATCCCAACAGGGAACTTTACTTTTTATACGTAATTCCATGTCCAGCTTGAGGACAGCGTAATAGTGGTACGCAGTTTCGGCTTCATAGCCAATTAATTGTCATCATCGAAGATTCTTTGTAACGAGTGTTGAATGTTTACTGTCTAACTTTCGTCTTTTAATTTTCACCATCTTAAACGTGTAGCTCATAACGTGTAATCTAACTGAATAACTTTCAATTCCTAAAGAGACTATAACGTGTACGTCTCCAGCTTACCGTATCTACGTATTTTCGAGACATTAATATTACGCCGCATGTTAGATTGCAAACAATCTTGAACATAGGTGCTACTCTTAATGTTAACGTGTCTGCCTAAGTTGTTGCAATACAGAAGCTCCGCGGCTATCCGCCACATCCTTCATATGGATAAGTAACCACTGTACCAGTTCGTAGGTATTACTTTGCAACCTATCCTGGTCGCGCACACCGTTTACGTTCAGAGATACGCGTGTCGCAGCGGTCAGACAACGGACGCGGCCAATACCGGGACCAATAAGTGTATCGATACTGAATAAAGTGCAGTGTCCTGTTAATTCGTTTACCAGTTATTTACAAGGCGTCCTGGGTGGCCTGAACAGCCCAGGTAGGTTCCGAACCACGACGCGCTCCTGCCTGCAGCCACGAGGCCGAACCCCTGTTAAAACCCCTGAGATCTTTTCCAATGCTAATATTTAATTAAAAACTTAAACAGGCAGCGGGAGTGGCGTCAGTATGATGGGTGAATGCCAGCAATGCCCAGGAAAAGAAGTTTTCCTAGAGTTGTTTGCTGAGCTTGAAGAAAGTGATTCTTTGCCTGACAATATTGTCTACAAACAGTGGGTTACTGTTGATAGAGCAGAAATGGTCATAACTGTGAAGCCAAGACATGAATTCATGGAAGATCTGGCAGGAAAGTTAGTTTCTTTGAAAAAACATCATTATATGTATTAGCAAAACTCAATCTCAGTTCTTGAAAGAAAGGAAGATGAATTTGACTGAATACGAGTGTCTGGTCCTAGCTGATTTTGCTGAAAAATACACATTTGTAATTCAAGATGAAATACAATCTGATCATTGGGCAAAAAATCAGGCCACTCTACATCCATTTGTCTATTACTACATGAACGGAGAAAATATTCAACACAAAAGTGTTTGCATTATCAGTGACAGTTTGGAACATAACACATTGGCAGTTCACACATTTAAAGTTCATCTTTTGAAACATATTACTGAAACTAATCCTGCAATCAAAAAAATTCTGTATTTTTCTGATGGGGCTTTCAGCCAATACAAGAACAGAAATAATTTAATTAATGTCTGCAATCATAAAAAAGATTTTGACCTGCAATGTGAATGGAACTTTTTTGGTTCTTCACACGGTAAGAATGCCTGTGATGGAGTTGGTGGCACTACAAAACGACAAGTTTCATGAGCAAGTCTTCAAAGAACAGCAAATAACCAGATACTTACTCTCAAGAAATGTTTCAGTACTGCAGCACTCAAATAACTGGTATTTCTTACATATATGTGTCAAGCACAGAGATCTACAATCATGCCACAATGCTGGAACAAAGATTTGAAAACTGCAAGCGAGATACTGGAATAAGAAGCTACCATAGGTTTGTGCCTGTAAATGAGAGCACTGTAAGGTGTTATGTTACTTCAAATGCAGAAAATTTTGAAGACTTTCAAGTCAACAAAACAATTCCCTTGAATGTGGACATAAGTGATATAGTTGCATGTATCTACGATGGACAATGGTGGTTGGCTGAAGTTGATGACATCAGCAATGAAAATATGGATATCCATGTAAAATTTTACCATCCATCAGGACCCAGTACATCATTCAAGAAACATGTTAATGATTCTACCTGGGTGCCATTTAACAGAATTCTGAGGAAACTTACACCACAGGAACTTACAACATCCACGGGACGTACACACAACATTTCTAACATTCTTTGTGATGAAATTTCTGTGTTGCTTAACAGTCATGCTTGCTGATTTTTGGTTAAGTTTTAAGCACTTAAGATTGTAAAGTACATGTATTGTACATATGTGATATGATACATCGTGTATCTGTACGCATGCATGTTATAATAGTTTAATGTGCATAGTTGCCACATTTCAAACTGGTTTTTTATGCACTCACAAATAAATATCAAAGTCCAAATTTTTACAGGAGTTTACCCTCATATAGAGCTTCATTCTGGCATAATCCCAAATTTTTATCAGTTTGCCCACCAGAGATATTTAGGTGTAAAATTTGTACAAAATGCAAAAAGTGGGAAGTTGACGAGCTCATAGAAACGAAAGGAAATATTTCTCAGGTTTCATTTTTGGTATACAAAGACTACTGGTAGAAAGGAATTCCCTGTGTGAATTTCAACTCTGAGACTTGAAGTCTTCCTTTCATACACACCACTGAATCTCGTATTTTTGA
Organism: Bacillus rossius redtenbacheri; assembly: GCF_032445375.1. NCBI lineage: Eukaryota > Metazoa > Arthropoda > Insecta > Phasmatodea > Bacillidae > Bacillus > Bacillus rossius. Next base: position 60,091,419 of record NC_086332.1, read on the forward strand.
CCCAAATTTTGACTATATTTGTATAAGTATAGTTTACTAAATATAAAGTTATTTCAGAGCATGCTAAGTACAGTGCTATTTAATTCATAATTCCGGAAGCAGCTAATAAAAAATTTATTGGAGTTCCCCCAAAGTCTTGCAAATATCAAAACTGCCGCACCCGATCATGTAAATCTAGCAACCAATAATAAACCAAGCATGGTAAAATTATATTATTGCAGTTTTAAACTTATTATATGCTAGTGAGGCCACACACACAAAATTATTTTTTTATAAAAAGGTCAAGCAACCTGAAAAATTAAAATTGGGACATTTGATATGGATTGACCCTTTTATGTGATTTTAATTTTCAAGGTTAGGTAAATAATTAAATTTCGGAGGTTATTTTTTTGCTTTTTGAGGTAAGATTGGTTATGGTACCTACATTAAAAGTACCTACCTTGAAATTGTAATAAAATAAAGGGTCAAAATGGCTTTTTAAAAAAAAAAAATTTACCTGGGTACTCTTAAGCATTTAAATTGTGTTTAATATCACCATGTGTGCAAAAGAAAACCTTGATAGATTGTAAGACTGTATTGATTTTTAGAGTAGCAATGCTTTATTATAGTTAGTGTTCTTTGAGATTTTGAAAACCAGCTTTTAACCCAGTTCACGCCATGAGCTTATGCACCTTATCTAACCGAAAGGATCTCTGGGAGAATTCTAAAAACTTCTAGCCCTCATTAGCTTACTTGAAAACATTTTTTAAATTTTATTTATTTCCAGCTTTACGCCAATAAACTTTACTTCATTGACTGCCTTTTTTTATGTTCACCTTCATCATTTAATTGTATCATTAATTATTTTATAAAGAATTATTTAGATAAAGAGTACGGACTAAGAATACCATATTAAAAAAAGAGGGTAGGAATTGGCTATCTAAGTAGCCTATACATAAAAACATGTTAACACATTCGCAAAAATTTTTTTTTCTGTATTTATATAAAGTATTTTAAATAATGTAATAACCACTTTAAATTAATTTAGCCTAACAATAAAAAAAACAAGTCAGCATATCCATTTTCATATAAATTCCCAAAAAATCTGCCAAACATTACATAGGTACCCTATTTTGGCAGTAAACAAATCTTGAAGTCATAATATAGTTAATTCATAGATCAAATATTTAAACTGTACACAGTAAAACAAAGACATATCATTGTTAGAATAACCACATCTTGTAGTAAAGTTCTTCTTACTAGGAGTAAGAAATGTGTATAGCACAACCAAAATAAACGGGAAAAAAATCTTATAAATGTAGGAGTCAAAAAAAGCAATGTCACAAACAAAACACAAATAAAATATGTCCAATACGAGTACTGTTAGTTTTCAGCATAATGAATGTTCTCGTAGACGAAAATAGCAAATTTTCTGTTATATAAAACAGGTAATTTTGAGTACCATAATCACATCTATACTAATATTATAAAGAGGAAAGATTTGTTTGTTTGTTTGTTTGTTTGTTCGTATTGAATAGGCTCAGAAACTACTGGACCGATTTGAAAAATTCTTTTTCCATTAAAAGCCGACATTATCCCTGATGAACATAGGCTACTTTTTACCGCGTTATTTACTAACCACATTATTTTGGCAACATATTTTACTTTTCCTATCCCTGATGAACATAGGTTACTTTTTACCGCGTTATTTATTAACCACATATTTAAGCAACATATTTTAATTTTTATATCTTTGTAATTCAGTAACTAGCAACTGTCCGTCGTCGTCGTGTCTCTCTTGACGCTCGTGTTCCCACCACCGCCTGCCTCTGCTCCCGCGGCCCGCCCACACCCCGCTCGGCTAGCTAGGCAGCAGCATTTGACCTAAGCGTCACTGCGGTGCGGGAGGGGAGTCAATGTCACAAAATAAAGTGCCGCGCGGCTCACTCACGCGGTCGGTCGGGTCCCTATGCAACGGTTGTGTGCGATTTTGTATATTTTTCCTTGAAAATATTTAGAATTTTTTTATAATTTTTCAATTACCACTTCATATACAGGCTAATTCCTGTTCAACACTTCGTCTGTTTTTGTTGTATAAGTGCGCACGCATGACACAATTTATTTAAATATAAAAGATAGACAGAGATAGAGTGATATATATATATATATATATATATATATACATATATATATAGATATATATAAGTTGAGATAGAGCGAGGTATAGAGAATGAAATGGGTTAGATAAAGAGATATATAGATGTATAAAGCTATATAGAGATTTATATATAGAAGAGATAGAGATAGTGTGAGGTATATATGTAGATATAAAGAGATAAATAGTGATAGAGATATACATAGATATATAAAGATGTAGATAGAGATAAATATATGTTTCGAGAGATGGATAGATGATTTGTATATGTGTAACTACTTCAAACATATTACAAAACAAAACTGATTGAGGCATTGCAATGCATGCCGAGCATTAGCTAGATAATGGAATCTTTTCAATATTAGTAATCTCTTATTTTTCAGCTTTTTTCTATAGTGCTTTATAGAGTCTAGATTACATACAGATTATATACTGGTAAATAATTATACACTGGCAGAACAACGTCTGTCGGGATCTGAAAGTGATATAAATTATTTTGCACACTTGACATTCAAATTAAGAAGACAATTACTAACTACATCTGATTTCGAAAAGGTCCCCTTCACCCTTTGTTCAGCCCGGGCAACGCCGGGTACTGTAGCTAGTAATTAATATCTTAATAGACAAATAAATTGGTCGCTTTGCTTCCAGCACTTGGCAAAAGTTTAAATTAAAAGTATTAGGCTATGTCAATTTTACAAGCATATAACACACAATGAGAAAACAAATGCTATTCTACATCAGTTAACCGCAACATGACTACAACTACTAATAATAATTATTTATTCCTAGTGCATATTAACAATAACTGACATTAAAAAAAAATGCATATGTGTGGCTATACACACAAGTCGTTCATATAATGCATTAAAAAGATATGCGGAATACAGTAGTGTTTGATGAGCACATTTTATTTATTATTATTATTTTTAATTAAAGTAAGCTAGTTTCATATTTAAAATGCAATGAAACAAAATCACGTGGCTTCTACAAATACACTTGATTTTCATTATTTTTTTCTTGCAGTTTTGGCCAAACAATTTCTCTGTGCTTCCTCGATACTCTTGGGATTCCTTATTGGCATTGAGCGTGGAAAGCGGGGATCAACAATCTCGGGAAGAAGGCATTCCATGTAAAATGTAAAAAGTTTTTCTTTAATTTCGTTCTCCCAGAAATTGTCATCACGTTCTACGCGAATGGTGTGCAGCCCGAGAGGAGTCCAAATGAAAAAAATACAATAATCTTTTTTTTTATTTATTTATTTATTTAATATTTGTTGCATGCCTACCTACAGCATATGGCCTTGGGTGGTAGGCACGATACAAACAACACATATACATACAGACAGAACAAAACAATACAAAATACAAGACAACAAAACAAAACAAAACGATACACACAACATGCAACATTTAACAATTAGTAAATAATTTATTTGTAAATTTTATAATGTAGAAAATAAGAATAACACAAAAAAAACTAACTTGAAACAATATGATTATTAACCACAAGAAAGAGAAAAAAAAATTAAGTTAGGAATAGTTGTATTTTTTTAAATTTTATTTTGCTATCTAATTCAGGAAATAAACTTGCATATTTATTGTAATTTTTAGTTATTCTGTTTAATAGATCATTAGTTTTACTTAACGTACAAATTAAAGATTGATTACGACTATTGAAAGTTGGTATTCTAATTCCAGTGTTGTGAAGAAAATAGTTACAATTAATTGTATTTTTGTAACAATTGTGAACAAATAATAATGCATCTAATACTTCTCTTCTTAATGGTAAGGAACCAAGAAGGGAGTGTAAATCTACATTTAGATTAATGTTACTTTTTAGGTTTATAATTTTGATCAGTTTGAATTGTATATTATCCAATTTGTCACTATCTGATTTATTAATGTTATTCCAAATCAAAGAACCATATTCAAATTTAGATCTAACCAAGGATATATAAAGACTAAGTGTTGAATCTAAATTAGATGCATTAAATGTGACATATTTAATCAACCCTAGCATTTTATTAGCATTTGATCTAAGTTTTTCAATATGATTGTGAAAGAATAATTTTGAATCTAGCAAAATACCTAAGTCTCTGAGGGGTGCTGTCATAACTTAGAATTTTCTAAGTTATGACGGTTCTAAGTTATGACTTTCTACGTTACGACGTTTCTAAGTTGTGTGGTTCTGCGTTGCGTGTTTCTAAGTTATGTGTTTCTAAGTTATGACAGTTCTAAGTTGTGTGTTTCTAAGTTGTGATAGTTCTAAGTTATGATTTCCTACGTTATGACGTTTCTAAGTTGTGTGGATCTTGAATTGTTAACATTCGGTTGCTAGTTTGTGGCGAAGGTTTTCATACGGTCTTTCATGCAGTCCCTAGATAGTTCTCACTTTGCCCGCTAGATGGAGATGAATACCTAACCATCTTTACCAGGAGTGCTTTCTATTGGTTACTTTAAATACTACATTTTTATAAACTTTTTTTATTAACTATGGCATTTCCACACAGTACGTACATTTAACAAAGAACATCTGTGAGAAATAAATTTTATATATTATTAATTGTAGAATAGTAAAAAAATTAGCTTATCTCCAATTGAAACACAAAATTGAACAATGGTATAAAAAAATAGCCTAAATTATTTGAAGCACAATCTAACAAAAAATTACTTCAACTGAATTAAAAAATAAAGTTAAGATCTAATTACCAATATGATGTAAATAACGGCCATTTAAATTAGCTAGCAATGCCTAAAACTTGATGGGTAGTTTTGATTGCATGGTTTTAAAACTGGGAACAATACGATTGGTTTATTCTTTGTAATAGTGAACACCAAATAACTCTTCGTGTTTATAAACTGCGTAATTAAAACAAATATTTTAAATTTATATGTTATTTCGTTTTATTGATAAAGCTCCGCTTTATTGGTCATTTGTGAAACGGAAAAATTAATTCACAGTCCAATTTTCAATAATAATGTTTGTTCGCTGAAGTATTACTTGTAATAAAATGCATTAATGATTGCGGCTAGTCGACGTCTTATAGAAAATGCATAATCATCCCATACAACACAGAAAGTTAGCCAATAAATTTACAGTGAAACATTTTTTTAAGTTTTCATTATGTGCAATTCACAGTTAAATAGTATTATTTTAGTTTAAAAATTGGTCTAACAAATACACACTGAGCAGACTTACGGGTCTATATTTTGACAAAGTTTGAAATCAACATATTTCATATGCTTTTTTTGTATATGTAAATTTTATTTTTTACTGCAGGGAATTATAATCATGCAAATTTAAAATATATACTTGATAGTTCAATGGTTTCATTACACGTTACAAGATATTACTTCAACCATTTTTTATTTGTAAGTAAATAATCTAGAGTTTGTGTTGTAGGCTAATGGAAATGAGAAAAAAATCTTAGCGACATTGTTTTGTACACTTCAAACGGATTGTCGAATAGAGTTTAATCGTGTATTGGATTATCAAGAAAACAATGCCAAAAACACGTACAAAGTTTATGAGTTGTGTTTCGAAGTTATATTTGATACTGCTGTAGCGACCAGCCATCCTATCTTATTTTAAGCCAATAAAGTTAATTGTTTAAGAGAGTCTTTATTTTAAGAAATAATTTTATAACCTTAAATTAATTATACTGTTCCTGAGCTTACTTTTACTATCCATAATTTATTTGTGTTAACGCTTAATAGGCCCCTACTTCAGAATTCTATTTTAAAACGATTTCTGTAGACTCATTAAACATTAAAAACTTTGTTTAAAATTTTATATGAAAAATTAGCCTGAAAACAAATTTAAGTATTTATTTTTTCGTAACCATACAAAATATTGCCTGAAGATATTTCCCGGTGGACTGATTCATACTGCTGTATTTTTACACACTTTATATTAGCTTCACCTGTATGTTTGTTTGTATGTTTGTAACCGACTCCTTTGGGTGCGATTTTGACCCACTTTAAACGGCCAGATTTCATTCAAACTTTGTAGATTTATCGAGGACCGATGACATTACACTAATTTGATAAGATTATTGCATTAATCAATTTGCAAAATAAGATTTTTGTCAATTTATTGGTGAAATGAAACAAAGACATATATATAAAGAAAACCATTTCGCTCATGTGCGAACTCTTTTCTTTCAGTTTGTCTTTGGCGCGATATAAACAAAGCCTAATAAATATTGTGACATTTAATTAAATGAAAAGTGAGAGTGGGTTATGATTATTGTGAACAATATACTTTCTTGAAGAGAATATTATCTATATTTGTAAAAATATGAAGAAAAAAACCTGAAATAAGGGCTTTAAATGTTGTTTCTTTCGTTAAATAAGGAAACACAATTACGTCTTTGTTTCATTTTACCAATTAACCAAGAGTGAAACATTATTATAAAACAACATTTTATGCAAATATTTCACAAAACATGGAAAAATTGAGGTTTGATTTTGCTGTGAAACCAACAGCAGTTGGGAAATCAAACACCATATGCATAACCTCAATAGCTACACCTGATAAGATGATTTTTGAAATTCCACTCGAACACCAACCTACAAATCTACTCCAAACTATGCCAAGGTCAGTAAATCATTAAATAAAGGACATCAAACACGGAAAATATGGATAAGTTTGACAGATGATATATCAAAAAACTTATTTGGATAGAGAGAAAAACTTACAGTTTAAGGATTTTTACCTGGAAGAAATTAGGGAAAAAAAAAACACTTTTATTAATAAACCAAACTAAAAAGTAGAAAATAAATAATAGTTTAAAAAACTAAAAAACACACTTTATATAGAAAACCAAACTAAAAAAAATAAATAAATTTTAATAAATTTGAATTAAGAATAGTGTAAAATTGTTTTATAAATATAAATTAATAATAGTGTAAATAAGAAAATAATGTATTTTATTTAAAAAAAAGCGTGGGGTGCTTTTTAAGATATTATCGAAATGATAAACCTTCTAATCATATGTCAATAAAATATTTATAACTGTTGACACCATGCATCCCACGCTTTTTTTTTAAATAAAATACATTATTTTCTTATTTACACTATTATTAATTTTTATTTATAAAACAATTTTACACTATTCTTAATTCAAATGTATTAAAATTTATTTTATATTTTTTAGTTTGGTTTTCTATATAAAGTGTGTTTTTTAGTTTTTTAAACTATTATCTATTTAATTGTAGTTGGCTTTGTGCCAAAATAATTATTGTAACTTCTGCAGTCACGAAAATTTTGTCGTAATTTTTACCAGTTACAAAATTCCTTTAAATTAAATGAATAAGGAAAGTAGCATTTAAACAGATATTTTCATGTTGGTTAACTTGGATATTTTAACATTAAAAGAAAACAAAATTACATAACATTTTCATGGACTAACAAATTTCTGAATTCTTGCAAGTAGTAAGGTCTGGCGAGTCAAAAACATAATTTATAGTTGTTATTGTTGTTAAAGTTGGGTTCTACCCGACTTTGACGTATTACTTTGACAGAAAAATAACAGATCTAATAAAGTTCCATAACTCAGGTAGAATTTGATACTTCGAGTGAAATTTGAATCCTAGATTCCAATTTTACCTAGAAACTGAAAGATTCAAATAAATTTTTTTTTAATAAATTACAAAAATTATTAATTCTTTTTTTATTCTCTTTTCTTCAGACAACTATTAAGACGTATTTGAAACCAGTCACATGAAAAAAAAATATTAGTGTCAATTAATTCAATTACGGTATTTGAACCTCGGGAAGACAACAAAAAATCCACCGCTGTCTTTACACTTCCAAGCCCATTAGGTGACTCATCTCCTCCGCAGCAAGCAGGAAGTATTTTATGTTCAAATACTCTTTCTATTCTTTAACTTTTAAAACTCACTGAACATGTCATAAAAATATAAAGAATGCTGGTAAATCTTCATACAATTAAAAAAAAATTAATGACAATTATTCTCATATGATGAAATTCTTTTATAACTTTTAATGCAAATAATTATTTTTAGAAATTTTTGGCAACGTATGGTATATACATAAAGAGTCATTAAAAATATTTTAAGGTAGCAAAAATTTTTTAAAGACATTGTTTTCTTGTTCTATATTTAAGTGAATACAGAAATACCCATTTAACAAAAATATCTGATTTAGTTGTTGTTTAAAGAAGGCAACGCAAGTGTCATGTAATGTAACATCATTGAAAAAATTGCAAAAGTTCTAACCAAGAAGACGCATATTTTATGTTTATACAAATCAATAATTTATAAACGCCTTATTTGTACATATAATTGGATTCACTTACAACATACAAAAGTGCATGCATTTTATGGCAAATTTGACTGAATTTTGCGCGATTTGTCAACAAATTCACGATGTTGATGGCTAGCGTCTCCCTTCTGAGCTCCGTGTGCGTGGCTGACAGCAAATAAAGACGAGACTACAATCGCATTACTTAATAAGGTGCATGTCAATGAAATACTGTAACGCTATAGGCGTATAAGCTTGACAGGAGCAAGGCACTAAGACTAGGGATTGCAATACAGCTAAGTGGAATCCCGCAATCCCGCGGGATACAGCATCATCTGAAGGCCTGGGGGATCCCGCACTGCTTGTGGATCAGTGTTTACCTAACTACGTTTTGCTAACTAATCAAACCATCTTTCTTTGCAATAAATATATTTTAAAGTTTCTCTACTTTTAAGATCAATGCATATATTTTAAACCCTGTTTTGCTATGCATTTTTATCAATTCTGTCAATTACAATAATAAATTAGTTTTTCTGCCTGTCTTTCGCGTTGCTCGGAGACTTTAATTTGTTACATAGATTCTTCTGGAAGAGAGGAAAGGGAAGGGGGTAATTTAATAAAGTTTCCTTTATTTCTTGTTAAACGATCTTTACGCCATTATATACACTTCGACAACGCGACAAATCCCGTGTTTCATAAATTGTAAAACTATTATTTTAAACATACTCCCCTCACATGCCTCTTCTGCATATATTAAGTTTACTTTATATTATATAAGTATTTTTTTCTTCATATGAACTTTTTTTTCTATTCGGAAATTCCTTACAAAACACTTAAAAGGTTTTGTTTTTATCAACAGCATACTTATTTTGTAGCATGACTTTTAATTTGACAGATTTTTAGTATAGTCTCTATTCCGTGTTATTCCTACTGACCGCAGCTATTGCATTGTCGATGCTTTCTTCACTGCAGTCGTGAAAGGTCCTTGGTGTATTACACACATTTCTCTTTATAAACTGCCAATTAGTTTTAATTATTATAATTCCTACTCGGTTCAAACCTTGGCGTTTTAATTAAATTGGCTTTACAACAAATATTTAAGTAGATTTACATTTTTAATATGTTTGTTGTCGTAAAATTATGTGTGGTGCTAACATTTCAGTTTCGATTTAAGTTCGGAATAAAATAATTTGTATTTCAATACTTTCTTGGTGATATTTTTGTGTAGAATCAATTATGACTATTTAATGTGTTAAAAAAAAAATAATTCATTGATTCACTTACTATTTTATTACTGCATGGTTGCACCGGAACGTGGCGCACACGTGCATTTGAAATATGATATATTATAATTCTCACAAGTTAACATCACTTTTGAATGTTAACCCAGTCCATCTGTTATTATTACCACATTCATACAGCAATAATTAAATAAAGTTGAATTTAAAAACTAAATATAAGAAATTGTTTGATTTTTACATTCATTTTGATATCAGTTATTTGTACTACTTCTTTAAAGAAAACATGCTAAATCTGATCCAACCATACAACTTACTTAGTCCCACACCTTTTTCATTAGAAAAACTGGTCTAAAAATTAAAAAAATAAAGAATTATACAACTAATTTATTAAATAAATGTTTTACAAGTCTGTTTATACTTCACTTAAGATAAAGTATTTTTCTTAGTTACTCGTGTCAAAAGAATATATATTCAGTGTAAGTTTTAGCCGCAGCGTCAGAAAAGCATAGTGTAGTATTAGCCTAACAACTGCAAGCGTGCAAGGAAAGAATATATATACATATACACACACCTAATATGTGAGAGTGTTTGTGTTTGTATGTACATGTGTGTATATATAAAACATTTTCAGCAGTTTGTAGAACAAGAAATGAATAAATGATACATAATACATTCATTTCTTTAAATATAATAAAACTAATATCCATCACATTTACTACTTCCTAGCTTTATCCCACGGTTAGCTCGCGTTTAAGTAGATTTTGTCATTCAATTCAGGTTGTCGGTCGACACAGGAAGCAAAACTATTAAATTTAATTAATTAATAATATAATTAACTCATTTAATTCAGGTTGTTGTTCAATACGGGTAGAGGTTAAATATGTACAAAAGAAAAAAACTACACAATATAAATCAGGGTTAAGTGTTGGAGAAGAAAAGAAATAGCGGAGTTTGTGTTAGTAGAGTAATAGGTTCTGCCTTGTCGCGAATTTAAGATTTCACTCCATATTAAACTTTACCTACAGTTAATTAACATCCCTTATTAACTCCGCTTGTAATCTATATCTTACATAGTATAAAACAAAGTCGCTTCCCGCTGTCTATCATTATGAATGCTTAGATCTTTAAAACTACGCAACGGATTTTGATGCGATTTTTTTTAATAGAGAGATTGATTCAAGAATAAGGTTTATACGTATAAAACATGCATAATATAGTAGAGAAACACTGATAATTTTAGAGGTTTAGAGGTGTATGTTGTGATGAATTGGTAGAAAATCACCATGGCAACGGCTATTCGTATCTATGTCAACGACTATGTCATTGTTAGTGCAGTCCTTATCACCGTTGATATTTTGCGGGGAATTTAAATATAAAAAGTTGCTCTTTTTTTCCAAGTATATAGGTATCCTACAGACTTGTAACTTGACAGTAATGTTCCTTATGTTACTCAGGATGACGTTTTCCGAAAATCAGCTCCCAAGGGTGGTTAAGCCCGTGCAAAAGTGGTTACTTCGTCTCCATGGCAACGGGCATCGCTTTGTTTTCTTTTTCCATTCGAGGCGCTGCAGTGGCATACCCACAAGGAGGGGCATGTAAAATGAGTGGCGTAAGAGTGTACTGCCTGCAGACTGCCGAAGCGAAGTACGGGAACACCAGTTGTACGTTGCGTGCTCGAGAGTTGGGAAACCATCGGTGCTATTCGTTTTCTCTCCGATGCATTAAAAAATATTGTAATAAATTAATTGCCATGGTATTTCATTTATTATTACTGTAAATGGGAGATTTGGTCTTATTTTCCCTGTAGTATAGCCGTGCGAAGCCGGGTCGGGCAGCTAGTGTATACATAAATGATGAAATTTCTTCTGCTTTGAGGTGCAATCACGTAAACACGACTAAACGTACCGGTATGGGACCATCACCATTCGAAGCGGGATCGCATGTTTGTGGTTCTAGGTTAATAATTTTTTTTAATTCCGTAGACCCTTTCGCCAATTTTTGTTTAGATTTTTAAATTTGATAAGATTTTTCGCCAGTAAAAAAATTTTACATACAATTTATGTTATGGAAACTTTTCTCCGTGCTAACGGATTGCACATAGCAACGAAAAATAACTACACCCAGCGATATATTAGTTAGATTTGCTGTTAAAGTTTTCTTTTAGTTTATTAAACTATAATTTATTCTTTGATGAAATATAGGTATCCTATGTCCTTTTCTGTACCCCTGACAATGTGTATGCAAAATTTAATGATGATCGGTTGAGTAGTTAAGGCGTGAAAGCGTAATAAACAAACAATCAAAATCAAATTTGCATTTATAATATTAGTAGGATGAATAAATAAAAGTGCTAATTGAACGGAACAGGCCTGTGTTTATTTTTCATAGTCGTTTACCTATATTTGTTTAAGTCATTGACATTTCTTTCAATGAAATTAGATATGTGCCTCCCGAAATCAGATACTAAAATAAAAAAAGTTAATTTAGTTTTGTTTATGAATAGGTTGAACGAATATTTATGCTTGTTTATACGAGCACAGCGACTGCTTGTTGTCGACGGAAATGTTTGCAGGTTGTACTGTATGGCTAGTCATTGTAATGCCTCAGCGGGGCGCCTGAGATCCCGGACTCAAGGTCGTAGGGTCTTTGGAGAAGAATACCTGAAATGTGCTGGGGTGGGGTGTGGCAGGAAACCCGTGCGTCACTGGGGAAGGGGAGAGAAGTTGCCAAGTGGTGGGGGAACAATTTACGGGCAAACGGATTCTCAAGACAAAGGACAGAATGAAACTTACGCAGATTTTCGTGCTGGTTTGTATGAAATATAATTCGAGTATTCACAAACACAAAATATTTAAAAAACCCATTACAGTCTCCTTGAGTTCTATGGGTAAATTAATTTTTTTTTAGTTTAAGTGTTCCAAGTTACTTCCAAAATTAAACTTACACATTAAATAATGTTATTAAAAAAAAATCTGCATTTTTTCATTTTTACAATCGTATTCTAACACATAAAATTTTTTCACCCTTTCAGATAATACAACGAGCTTTGAGAGATGCACGTGTACACTTACAAGAGGCCATCCATAAATTATGTCACACGAATCATGATTTTTTTCCCTCCACTCCCACTCGGGACTTGTCACAGATGGTGTGACGTCACACATTTTCCAACTTTATATATTGAACTAATTTAATTAAAACAGCAGTTTTAAAATTATTTTTACTTTCATTAAAACTATGTTTTAAACAAAATAACATTAAATCAACATTTCTTAAAATTGATAAAACAAGAAACTACTTAAATATTGATAAACTAATAATTATATCAATGAAAGATACAAAACTCAATCATCTTGTGTCCAAGGACTCTGAACCCACTCCTCTATATTGCTTATCACTGGCATAGCAGGCATTTCGTTCTCATTTTGGTTGTTAATGTCAGGAACACAGAGGCCATTTATCGTTCAACTTTGTTGAATGCACTTCTTCCCGGAGCATTTGTGGCAATGTAAATAGCATCCAAGTCAAAATCTTTAAAATATTGCACAGCTGATACTATAAATCGCTCTAATTTCAAATCTCGAAAACTTCTTTGAATTTCGCATTCATGAGTTGATTACCTTAAATCGTATAGGCGTATTGATATGTTGGTAATATTTTTGTTTTTCGCTTACATTTAAAGTTTCGCATTTAAATATTTTATATTTGGACAAGTGACATCACGAAGCTTATGTAGCCTCCTACCCCTTGTCACACAATGTCACACTTCGTCGACCACCTCCCCTCCCCTTAACGCCTGGCGTTATTTAGGGATGGCCCCCAATGAGACCGAGTCTTATCAGTTTCAGACAAGAAACTCAAGAAAAGGTAAATAACAATGTTTTCAAATAACCTTTAAAAATCACACAAGACATCTTGCAATTCTGTCCTCCATATTTAATGTAACGTGTTCCGAAAACACTGAAATTATATGTATGGAAGCTAACGACTTTATTTCTATTACACGTTTCACGTTTTCACTTATGAAACTACCAAACAGTGAAAGCACATGAAAATTTTTAATGAAATTATAAATAATTGCTTACTTTGAAATAAAAATTAACATTACTTATAGAAATAAGCCAAATGTAAATTGTTTCGACATTTGTATTGTTTCAAGTTGCAGGTTCGGCGATGTCTAGCGTCTGGCGTATTTTACCTATAAATTGCTGCAGTTTTATTGCACTTGTTGCATGTAGCGTCCTGTGCGTTTGCTTACCTTGCAAGGTTTATAACATGAGCCTTGTAGCAAACCAGTGAACACCTTAAGGTGTAGCCAAATTATACTTGTTGATTTTATTTAATTTCAGACGCACGTGGTCACTTCTTAAACATAATTTACTACAGTTACATCCAATTGTTAAATTGTCATGTATTTCACACTTCTTCCACGTGAAAAGTGCCACGTATCTACCGCTCAAGCCCGCTCCACAATGTGTAATGGGACTTCAAGAAATTTAGGTTTCAATATGCGTTCGCTGCTTCCACAGTGTGTGAAAACTTAACAAATGGTAATGAAGTGATTAAATTTTTCCGGTTACGAAAAAAATAAATTAACTGAAAATTTGTTGAGTTACGATAAAATAACCATGGTCATGATATACACACACACGCCTACACGCACACACACATGTATATAAACATAATTATATAATTAAATATAATTAAAAAACCAAGTAATGATTCTGGAGGCAAATTGAAAATAATGTCTTATAATAGCGAACTACATATTAAAAGTTCTCAAATAATCTCTTTGAAAACAACCGCATACTCTGTTTATTAATTACTGAAATCCAGCACTATTGGACGTCTACACTTTCAACTACCATGATTCACAACTGCGTTTGCTTTACGAGAACTTGCAAAAAAAATCAGTGTAAAAACAACAACCCACAGGTTACATACAGGATTAGCATATATGAATGACCGGATGTAAAAAAATCATATTTTCAAAGATATTATTCTATCAGTGATACTGAAAATAAAAGAAAGAATTTCCAATTTCTTATAAAAAAAATTGTTCACTTCATGGCAGCTTTACCTTAGAACTCGATGATAATAGGAAAAAATGATGTTTATAAACCAAGTATACATGAATAGTTAATAATCAGTCATTTATATGTTTACATATCATGACCTAACTTCGTATTACGCTTCATATTCTAGTAATTTCATCACTGTAGATTCACAAAATGTACTAGTACTAGGCTCCAATTTATATATGGGTCAACCGGGCATTCGCCCAGATTTCCAGTTTTTGAGCGGCGAAAGAATTCGTGGTACGAAAAAAATTGGACAAAAAGGTTTGAGGGACGAGAAATAATGCCTAAAAATATAAATTACTAAATAAAATAATTTATAAAAAGACATAAAATTTGTTTAATAGTATACTGTAACTCATATTTTATTACGGTAACTATAACAGCCGTATAAAAATACTACAAGCATTAATTAAATTTAAAAAATACACACAGCCTTTGTCTTTGAAAAACCTTTGTATTTAGTTGCATAATATGCTGTTTTAAAACTTATTATAAATAAGCTTGACTTTGAAAAGTTTTATTATTTTTGCGGGGAACTGGAAAGAAAGGGGGGGGGCTGCTAAAAATTATTTTCCCAGAGCGCTGGCTCCTGAAATCGGGGCCTGGCTAGTACATAATACAAGAGCAACCAAATTACTAAAATAGTTTAAGATGAAATGTACTTATTTTCCACTTTCCCTACAACCAATTCTATAGATTTTGGTGGAAAGTCAAAATCATCCTCACAACGAGTCAAGTGAAAGCTTACCATACGAAAATATCTTAAAAGAAATGTTTTGTACAAATAAAACAGAAAGGCTGTTTGCAAAACAATCTGTTATTCACAAAAGCAAGGCTACGCACAGTTAAAACATACTTGTTTTTCCAACACTCAACCCACTTAGATTTTAAGAACATATACTGAGAACTAAAATTAACCTAGCCAAACTCAAGAACTAATTATTCTTAGATGACGCTAAGGGCACTATTCATTTTGTTAGAATTCGTATATAAGGAGTATAAAATCTATATTGTTACACAAAAAATTAGGATAGGTTCCTAATATGGTAATTTTATAAAATAGCAGCTTCTTGTAAATAAGGCTAATACAAAACCGTCAAGTGGAAGATTCGTTGCGTAAATTCAGAAGTAGTAATATTTATTTGGTACGTAAGTTAAACTTTATACGTAATTAATAAAGGCAACCTAACTAACCTTTAACTTTAGTTACTATTCAAATTGTTTTCCAGGAACCGCTACACTGTAATTTTCCCCTAAAACATTCCGATGTGGCATACAAGTAATATATAAATGTATGTCCGGCATCTGGTGCCAGTACATTGTGTGTGGTTGAGGTCCATCATCTTGGATTGTGACTTCACGGTGGCCATCTTGCATGACCTTGACTTTTACCTCGGCCACTTTTTATTCCTGACAAAATTTTGTTGGTGTTCTCCCTGTGCTCCTGGTTATTCCTGTCCAAACTTTTGTTGAATTTCTTAGCGTGCTTCTGGTTAATCATTAAAAATTAGGTAATCATTTCAAGCATTTTTTCGATATGAGACATGCAATTGTATTCAGTTTTACGTTTAGTTAGTGAATCCCTGTTACCAAATTACAACTACAAATTAAATCAGGGGAAACTCGCACATAAATTAGATTTATCACTGAGTCGATTTCTATGTATTAAAACAGCTGAGAACCACAGCATGCAAGACTATTCTCCTTCTGCTTGAGGTCTAACAAATCTTATTCCGATCGTGAGTGAGCATCCCGCATCTCGCTTAAAACATAACAAATAACGAATTGCATTATTATACAAGGTAAATTGTACTAGATGGATTCAGATATATTGTTTAAATTACGAACACTGTGAGAAATTACATGAGGAGACATCTGTTGGTGAAAAGCAGATCTACTTGGAGATGAATTTTTCAACAAATGTAAAATTAACTCTAGCTGATGGTTTACTGAAATTCCTACTAGAATTTATGTTTTAGTTTGGAACACTCAGTATGCTTCTGACCACATTCACAGAAGCTAGTATGGATTCCGTAGCGATGTCTGTAGCCGTTATCGAACGGACACAAGTGTAGTTATTGCAGCAAGAAATTTACCTTGCAATAAATGTTAACCGTCATGAGAGAAGCGAGTGTATTTTGGGACATTGCCAAAAATTATTTAGTTGCACTCAGCATCATTTAGTTGACGAAATATCTTGAATAAACATCACAAGATCTGTACAACCTAGCTAACTGATGATAACAAGAAAGTGAAATAAAGACAACACTATCCTAGATTTCGTTAATGATTTGAAATTAAATGCTAACGAAAAAAGTATCATATTTAATGGAAATGAAAAAAAAATTATCAATAGCAAATTCAAGTCATCTTTGCAGCACTGAAAACAATATAAAAGCATCTGAAGCTGACAAGTTCGAATAACGTGATGACGCACTTGAACCTTTCAAGATCAAAGACCAAGCTGAAGCACCTGAATCTTTCAAGATGGACAATTGTGATGAAACACTGAGACCTAAACGATGGAAGCGACATGTTAAAATTATCAATTCTGATCATTTTCGTGATGATCAATGGGACGATTATGAATATAATAACTATGAGGCTGGTTTTAAAACAGAAGACTATCGAGTTTCTCAGGAAATTTGCAGTAAAAGCGCAAAGAAGATGGAGGCAGCAGCAGAAGATATTGATTACACAACATGAGATTATCCTAAAATATTGGTCGATAGGTTAAGACTTCTACTTGCTTCCCAAAATGTTAAAAATATATCCATCACTAAAGAAAAATGTACTATACTTCATGAACTAAGATGTACGGGATAGTACAATAATGCCTTGTTTTACCCGCAAGTGTGTTTTATTGAAAAATAAATTATAATTGGTATTTTGAAAAAAAATGTTTTATTTCTTGTATTTTAATTTATCGCCTAAGATAGTTTTCTCACGCTACAATTTCTAACTAAAATATGCAATAATCGTCACCAAACAAAATAATAAGTAACAAAAAAGCCTTCTCAGCAATCGAGACAGTTTCGGGCTAAATATGATTGAAACCAATTGGAGCCAAATTCAGTTGTAGCTGTTGTCGAGAGTTGGAGCCATTGTAGCCGTTGAGCCAGTTGGAGCTGCTGTAGCCATTGTAGCCGTCGTAGCCAGTTGGAGTTGTGGAAGCCAGAGCAATTTGGAAATGTTGATTAAAATTTTTACTCGGACTGGACAGTAGCAGTCGCAACAACGACGAAGACCTTGATGACGTATGTACCATCACCAATTGGAGGTTCTTCAGTTCAGTCTGACCTATCACCTACAACAACAGTAATGCTGACTATCGTCAGTATAGATCATTGTGGAGGTCTACCATCGTCGTTTACATACTAGAGGAGACTTTAACGGGTGCAGCGTCATTATCAGCAGTAAAACATAAGTATCGAAAACGAATATATCGTGGTTCGGATACGCTTGGTCTACAAGGCTGACATTGTAAATGATCTGTTCGAACAGTATGCTGAAAACCGATGTATTGGATCTTTTGGTTCGGGATACTTTGTCTATACCTGAAATGGTACATGAGTAAGCTGAAGGGGTTTCCAAACCTCTTGGTGTGGAGACGCTTGTCATACGGCCTGTCTAGAGAGACGTTTGTTGTAAGGCCAACTATCCAATTGTCAGAAGGTAAAGAGAGAAATAAAAAATATATTTTTTTTAGTCTAAAATCCCTTTTTTTTCATCGACCAAGGTTCGAACCGAGGACTGAAATAGATTGATTCAATCGATATATTATTTGGCTAATTTTATAATATTTTGTCGATTTTTTCTCGATTATTTATTTAATAAGTACAGCATTTCAATATGGCGACCAAACCTACATCTGCGGCTCTCTGGAAGCTGATAGATCAGGACAGTAAATATAAATTTTTTGCATTTTTAAATGAATTTAATTAAATTAAATTTTTAACATAAAACTTTAATTGTATTGGTCAAGGAATGAACCAAAGACTTAAATCAATCGGGTCAATCATTACATTAATGGGCGATTTTTTTTATAATTTTTGGAATAATTTCCGGATATATAGGTTAATAATTACAGAATTACAATATGACGGCTATGATGTCCGAAAAGATGGCGGAAGTGACAACATTGTTGCAATAAATGCTCCTGCACTCTTGCCAACATAGCAGTAGCGCTCTATAGTAAACGGCTGGACACTAACGTGCCTGGTAGCAAGAACTGAAAACAAAGATAGTGGCAGCGCCCTCTAGCATATGGTTGGTGTATTACGTGACACTCGCGCTCCTATTATTGTGAATTGAAGACAAGTATGGCGGCAGTTCCCTCTAACAAATTCTGCTATTTTTATTTCATCATATTGAAAAGAATTACAAGTCCGAATATGCGACAATTTTTATATATACCTTATATAATTCTCAGTCTGTTAAATGTCTCGATGGTCATGTGGTAAAAGGCGTATGTTTCTAATCCAGAGTTCCGAACTGCCATGGTTCGAATCACCTAACTGCCAATGTATACAGTATAAAAAATTAAATGTAATATGTCGTCAAGGGTCATAACCTCATTAGTAGGTAATGGAACATCGAACTTATGTACATGAGACAGAGAGTAGCTGACACACACTAGGAAAAAATAGCAGAAACAAAAATGGTAGACATTACATAATCCAAGATGGCGACCTTCAGTAGGAGAAAGAAAAGAAAGATGACAACTTCAGGCAGATAAAAACAAGATAATGGAAAAAAAGCAGATTGCGGCCGTAACGAATTGGGGCATTCGATTTTAAGATGGTGGAAAGTTTCAGAAACAAAATGGTATATTCCAATATGGCGGCGAGATCATAGTCAAGGTCATTCAAGATGGCCGCCGTGATGCCACAATCCAAGATGGCGGACTTCAAACACACTACGCACCGACTTCAGTTTCCGGACATACATTTATACACTTCTCATACGGAATGTTAGAAAAAAAGTTTATTTTGAATGCATACTGGCGTGAACTTCTTATTCATTATAAATACTTTTTTTGTTAAGAATTCTTTAAAAATATATCAAAAGGAGTTTTGTGTGTTTCAAGGGAAAGGACATACTGTTAATTTCAGCTGCAAAAAAAAAGTCAAAATATGACAAAACATAACAAGTGAATAATGTTCAAATTACTAGTTAATGGAGTGTAGCACTATAAGGCAAAAAGCCACAGACTGATATAATGTAGGTCTACACATAACATAACCAACCACAGACATTCAATTAATTAAATGTGTCACAGCATTTTTCTCAAGAAAACAATTAGTTAATTCATTTGTGAATCACCTACTCGCACTTGGCAATGAATTAGTGAAAGTGTTAATTCAAAGTCGAGTAAATAGTTATCTGGTTGCAAGCAATAGAGCTTAAAATTTTCGTCCAAATCACCTTATGCGGTTCTTACTTTTAGAGTAAAGTAAATAAGAAAACGGAATTTTTTTTTATAGAACCATTAAAATACATAATATTAAATTTTTACGTTTATTGTGCGAAATACGGAATAAAAAATAATGTAATAATTAATTGATGAAAAACCATATATTGTTAACACTTTACTATAAAAAGGGGGGGGGGGGGGAACTGCCGTAGTACGTAAATTTCAACTTATTTACTAAGACATTGGAAACTTAAAAGTCTGTAGACATAATACGCTGCAATCTTACGTGATGGAAGAGAAAGTCCGCGAGAGATAGTAAAATTTCTGATTTAGACGTAGGGCATAACGCAGGTCACACCGAGCAGATCGACCCGCATTTTCAGCCACATGAGTCACGCTGAAATATGAACTCGATTGAAACTTCTACGAGCCGAAGAAAAGAAACAGCAAATTTTCCTAAACTGTTACTAATTCAAAGTAATGATTAATATACAAACGGAAAATACCCCTGCAAAATTTTTATAATATTAGTCAAAAATCGTTATAAACTCATTCAAAGACATGAATAGGTATATTAAACGAAAATAGTAATCGAATTTTATTTTAAAACTATGAAAATAGGTTACGCAAACAATAAATTAATCACAGTAACAAAGAAAAAATTTGTAATAAAATATATACTTTTAAATTTAAAACCTTATTCCCGTAAAAATACTACATTATCTCACATCAAGTAATGAGAGTTACTCGGAAATGCACTACGTATAATACAACGACGTAGCGCAAACGTGAAAGCTCAGGTTCGAAATCATTTCATGAATCTTGATTTTGTACCACCTCTCCAATGACCTAGCCGTCATGTTGGAACCAGCTGTCTGGCCAAACGTTTTCTGCATCCCCAGTAAACATTTCTTGTGCAGTATTGCCCCGGAAATCAACAGGAAAATAGTACCTTGATATAAATTTTATGAAATGGAAAAATTAAATTTTTATGTTCCTCATATATAAAATTTGCAACGCTTTTTATATAAAATGTTTTAAAAATATTTAATAACTACCCTGCGTCTGAACATTAATGTTTCTGCTTTCTCTACATTACGTGATTTCACACTTATTAAAATTTTAACGATTATTTTACATACATCCCGTAGATATATTCTAAAGATTATGTTTAACGCTACATTTAAAAAAATGTAAAAATTTTATATTAAATAAATGGCACTAATGTAACCTTCGAGAGAAGAATACCTAATGACGCTACAACAAAAGTACTTCAGATAATACAAGTTCAATTTTTATATATATATAGTTTTAAATTTCCGTCAACTGTGACGTCATAGAAACCGGGAAAATTAATTCAATTTTTCTTCTTTTTGGTTTTACTTGTAGTTATTTAAAAACGTGAATTTAGCCCAACGCTCATTATGTAATCAACTTAATTTATTATAGCTATACAAAACAATTGTTTTACTAACACAAATTAAATCATAATCATTGAAAACAGGAATAAAATAAACGTGTCGTTCAGATGTGGCGAGCAAACCATTAGCTGAAGTCAATTTAGCTCTGTGTGGAACTAACAGCGCCATCTATACAGAGAAAACCAAACTGAAAACGAAAGTAACTATTTAGCCACAAGAGTGCAGCTCTGAAAGCAGGGAGTGCAAACGAAAATATTTCTCACTACAGTCGTTTCAAAATATTTACGCCTTCTCATTCAAATTCTAAGTAACGTGATTCGGCGTTATGTGTTTCTAAGTTACGTGTTTCTAAGTTATGATCGTTCTAAGTTGTGTGTTTCTAACTTGTGATAGTTCTAAGTTGTGACTTTCTACGTTACGACGTTTCTAAGTTGTGTGGTTCTGCGTTGCGTGTTTCTAAGTTACGTGTTTCTAAGTTATGGCAGTTCTAAGTTGTGTGTTTCTAACTTGTGATAGTTCTAAGTTGTGACTTTCTACTTTACGACGTTTCTAAGTTGTGTGGTTCTGCGTTGCGTGTTTCTAAGTTACGTGTTTCTAAGTTATGACAGTTCTAAGTTGTGTGTTTCTAACTTGTGATAGTTCTAAGTTGTGACTTTCTACATTATGACGTTTCTAAGTTGTGTGGTTCTGCGTTGCGTGTTTCTAAGTTACGTGTTTCTAAGTTATGATAGTTCTAAGTTGTGTTTTTCTAAGTTATGATAGTTCTAAGTTGTGACTTTCTACGTTACGACGTTTCTAAGTTGTGTGGTTCTGCGTTGCGTGTTTCTAAGTCATGTGTTTCTAAGTTATGACAGTTCTAAGTTGTGTGTTTCTAACTTGTGATAGTTCTAAGTTGTGACTTTCTACGTTACGATGTTTCTAAGTTGTGTGGTTCTGCGTTGCGTGTTTCTAAGTTACGTGTTTCTAAGTTATGACAGTTCTAAGTTGTGTGTTTCTAACTTGTGATAGTTCTAAGTTGTGACTTTCTACGTTATGATGTTTCTAAGTTGTGTGGTTCTGCGTTGCGTGTTTCTAAGTTACATGTTTCTAAGTTATGACAGTTCTAAGTTGTGTGTTTCTAAGTTGTGATAGTTCTAAGTTATGATTTTCTACGTTATGATGTTTCTAAGTTGTGTGGTTCTGCATTGTGTGTTTCTAAGGTGTGTGTTTTTAAGTTATGATCTTTCTAAGTTGTGTGTTTCTAAGTTACGTGGATTTTTCCAAGTTTTCTAAGTTATGACAGTTCTAAGTTGTGACTTTCTAAGTTATGTGTGGTTCCCAGTCTCTGACACAGTTTGATTTTGCAATAGTACGATTGTCTAGTTTATATTCAAATACAATAGGATGATATTTTCTTGAGAAGGTTATTGTGGTGGTTTTACTGTAGTTAAGTTTAACGAGATTAGTCTTACACCATGCAACAACAGAAGAAATGTCATGTTGAAGTAAGTGACAGTCATTTAATGAAGTAATTTTTCTATATATTTTTAGGTCATCTGCAAATAACAGACCATAATTTAGTGCTTTGGTTATATCATCAATAAAAATGTTGAAAAGAAGGGGAGAAAGGGTACCACCTTGAGGTACTCCAGAGTTTGCCATATGTAAATCAGATTTAGTTTTATTAATAGAAAAAAAGTATTTCCTATCTTTTAAATAGCTGCCAAACCATTTGATATATTTGTCGCTCAATCCCATAATGGATAATTTGCTGAGTAATATCTGATGGTTTACTGTATCAAAAGCCTTTGCTAAATCAAAATAGCAAGCATCTACTTGGCCTCGGGTTATCACTTCAGAATAAATTGGATTTATGAAAGTTATCAGATTGGTAGTAGTAGATTTGCCAATTCTGAAGCCATGCTGACAATCAGATGGTTTATTTTTGAGATTGAAATCGAGGTCCTTAAATATTATTTTATCAAAAACTTTAGCAAATCCATTTAAAAGAGAAATAGGCCTATAATTTGTGACATTAAATTTACTACCTTTTTTATGTATAGGAATGACCTTGGCAGTTTTCCATATATTGGGGTAGATGCTGTTTTTAATACTGCTATTGAATATAAACTGAAGGATAGGAACAAGAACCAGAGAGCATCCTTTTATTATGAAATTAGGAATACCATCTGGACCTGTTGACATAGTAGATTTCAAGGATTTGATCCCCCAAAGTACAAGACTCTCAGTAATAGTGGACATAGGAATGGAGCAAGCAGTATTATCAGATATCAAAGGAGTGCTGTTATTGGCTGGAGTTACATATACGCTAGAAAAATAGTTCGCAAAACTGTTTGCAATACAAAATGTGTCATTAGTGACAGTATCATTGACCTTGAGAGAGAATGGCTGATTGTATCCTTCTTTCATGATTTTTATGTAACGCCAAAATTTTTTTTGGATTTTGTTTGATTTTGTTGTTTAGAGTTTGTAACCAAAAATTTTTGTCTCTTGAAATGAGATATTTAGCCTCTTTACGTTTCTGTGAAAATAGAGCATAGTAATAAGGATTCATGTTTCTTTTGTATAATTTATGGAAATGTTTTTTTATGTTTTAGTGTTCGTATAAGTTGCTTTGAGTACCAATGCGGGTAACTATAAGTAGTTTTCACAGTGACAGGAATGTAACTCATAATATATTAACTGTAGTAGTTAGAATGTCTACCATAATATTCACGTCAGTAGTGTTATATAATATAGACCAATCATGATTTTTAAGAGCATTATACAAACTTAAGTAGTCTCCTTTTTTATGATTTATAAAGGTTGTAGATGTATTTTCTTTTCTGATTATTCGACTTATTTCAATATTAACAATAAGAGCCGGATGGAATGTGTCTTCTTTAATTAATGACTCTAAGGCTTTACTAACCACACAATGCTGTAAATTAGAAAAACATAGGTCCAATAGGTGGATAGGAGGCTGAGACGTTACATTGGGACAAACCCAAACCTGAGATAAAGTGGAACACAGCTTTAGCTTTGGATGTCATACCAATAGGATTTACGTTTTTTGAATGTAAGACCAGTCAACACCAGGCACATTAAAGTCACCAAGAATAAGGATATTATCTTGACATGTTGCAAACTTTTCTTCGAGCTCTTCAAAGTAGGCACCATACACTGCAGGTGATGTATCCGGTGGAATATAAATATTACCAAGCACTAGGGTATTTGTTTGAGAGGTTTTAACTTTAATCCATACAGCTTCAATTCCTGTATGATCGAAAACATGGGTTGGGTAAGCATATTTAAATTTATTTTTGTTGATAGCAATTAATACCCCACCTCCCCTTTCCTTCATTGTTAAGGCTGGATCTCTATCTGTTCTAAAGATGAGGTATTTATCATCAAAGTAATGCGAGTTAATGCTATTATTGTTAAACCAAGTTTCAGTAAGACAAATTATATCGAAATCATTAGCTGCTAAGTTATCGTAAAACTCAATTGATTTTGATCTTAGACCTCTCACATTTTGATAATAAATGTCACACACGCACGCACATGGACTAGCCAGAAGAGAAAGGGCCAGGCGCTCCTCCAGACGCTGACGTGGAACATGATGATAAGGGCGCCTCGTTTACTTCTGACGACGTAGCAGATGACTGCGGTTTTGTGGGGTTTGTGCTATCGGTAACGATAGATGCTTGACTTTTAGCTTGATCATACCCGAATATTTGTTCATTGTGGAGTCTACCCCGAAATTCTGTAATTAAGCATCCCGAAGGCCAAAACACAGCATTATTAAGTCTATCATAGTCCTTCTCGTGAACAGCCACAAAGAATGATGCGTATGTATTGTATTTGGTCTTGAGCTTGGCTACGTGAAGGTAGGAGATATCAAGTTCACCTTTAATATATGCTGTGACTTCACTTTCAGTAACTGAGGGGTCGAATCTAGAGACAAACAGGGCTTTAGATTTAAACTGCCTAGGGTTCGTTACGGTTTTCAAAGTGGATGTGGTTCTAATAGTCCAGTCAATGAATGCTCAAAAGGGGGGTGTAGAGGGAAATGGAAGGAACACAATTTTTGACTTTGGGACTTTGTTTGGACTAGTAAGGAGGTAAACATACTAAAAGTCCCCACTTCTATGTGGTGAGCGGGAGGGAGGGGGGCATGTTGAAGGTCCCTTTTTTCGGTTTTTCTCTTATATCTTGGAAACTATATGCTCTAGTGAAAAGACCAATCTACACTAAAATAAAGCTGATAAAATTTTCCACAAAATGTATTCGTTTCAATTTTTCTCTATCTCGCATAGTTTATGAGATATTGGCGTTCAAATTCACTAATTTTTAGGGGGGAAATGTTTTTTTCTTACTTTTTTGCCCTATTTGACTAGATAACTCTTTATCCGTTCGTGTTACGTGATGGTCATGCAGAAAGAAAGTTGTAGAGAATTAAATTTTCTTTAAGAAAAACCAAACATTTTAGTTTTATCTTCAATCATTGTAAAGTTAGAGCAATTTTACCTATTTGTGTAAATCGCGAGATTTTTCAGAATAGTTTAACTTCCGTATTTTTCGCTATTCTACTGCTCTAACTATATATAAGTTAATATATACATATTTATGCGTATAAATAGTATTATATGTATAGTATATATAAATGGCACATAAATAAATTATTTGTATACATGTATATATAATGTTTTTTCAGGTACATATATAGTTCTCCAATTGTAATATTGTTTGGTATCGTTTAATACTATTTTTGGCACCGGGAATCGAATGGAAGATCTTTCAGGGCTCCTTTGTAGAGATACAGTGACTCACTGTATCTCAGGTCATTTTTGTTCGACCTTGTAAGTTCAGACAGCGTGATATTCTCAGGGTCCGCCCCCAGGCCGTCCACTCGAACCTCGCATACAATGGGGACCGTTATCCCCACCCCTCACCCCCCTCAGGAATTCCGAAGGGCTCGCAAGCTGGGGGCCCAACACCAGATTCCTTACCATTCAGTTGTATCTCAACTGCGCTTGTGAAATGTTGCGTTCGGTTGAGAAACGTTTTATATGTGCCACATATTACAGTAGTTGTTCAATATCAAGAGTGTTTTAGCGTCACAATGAGTAGTAGGTGTTTTGTGTGTGATGAAGAGATAAGTGAATCAAGTGACGGTGTTTCAAAGGTGAGTCAAAAGGGAATACATTCCCTTAAAAAAGCCAGCAAAGAGAGGGGTGATGGCAAAATACGACAACTAGATGGTTTGGAGTCATTTCTTGTCCAAACTTTGTGTCGAAAAAATTACACAAGGAACAATACGATTGTAGCTTTGAAAAAATATAAAGCATCAACATCTTCACAACCGGCGGTTGTGAGATCTAAAATTCCAATATTCGATTTTAAGAAGAATTGTTTCTTCTGTGGACAGCCTATAAAAAGTGAAGACAAGAAGCCTCTGAATAAAAGGAGGAAAGTGTTTAATGTTCGCACTATTGAGTTACAAAAAACATGTCTGGAAGCCGCCTCGTTAAGAAAAGATAGTTGGGGCAATGAAGTATTAGGTCGCTTATCCTGTATTAACGACCTCGTCGCTGAGGAGGGTGTTTATCACAATGATTGTCGTTTGAAATTTGTTAAGCATTATTATGCTCAACCGCAATTAGACAGTCGTTTGCCCCAGTCTGCCAATGTTACAAGAGCAATGGATTAAATTTGTGCCTACATTGAAGAGACAACTGACTGCCAATTTTCACAGACCGAAATACTTGGTGTCGTCACTGGTGTCAAACCTGTATGGAAAACAATAAAAGCACAACTTGAAGCAAAGTATGGGGATCGTATACTAGTGACTGAAGGCTCGAACAGATTCAAAGTTCCAGTGCTATGTTTTAGAGATGCTGGGCAACAACTGATACGTGATGCTTGGTACGAACACAAGGAGGACAATGCATGTGATGAACGACTCAGGATTGTCAAAAAAGCTGCCGAAATCATTCGGCAAGATATTCAGAGTGAATTGTACACTTATGAAAAATATCCCCCTAGTGATGATTTCCTTAAGGATGCAGAAGCTCTCCCTCGAACCTTACTAACCTTTCTAGAGGATGTGATGATGAAAAAAACAAAAAGAGTCAAAGAAACAAAGACAAAGTGTATTGCTATTGGGCATGCTATCGCCTCGATTGTCAGACCACGCACATTCACGTCTTCAGTAATGAGCAGTCTTTCCCTCTTTCTCCACAGGAAATATGCCTCTAAAAGACTAATTGATGTTCTAGCGAATTTGGGTTTTTGTTCATCGTATTATGAAGCCCAAACATTGGAATTTTCTGCTCTCATGCATGCTCAACCAACTTTCAAGTCAGACTCATTCAGCCAATTCGTATTTGACAATGCTGACTTTAATGTGTGCTCTATCGACGGGCTCAATTCTTTTCATGCTATGGGTGGTATCAGATGTTTTACACCGTCCAGTTCTGTGGAGAAAGGATCCGACATTCCTAGACTGATCAACATGCCAACATCGCGGGAGACAGGAAAACTCGGGATTATTCCACTCGAAACATTTCACGGCAAGGAAGTGGGGTTGCGAAAAATCATGGTACAAGAATTGGTGATCCCAGATGAACAAGAACATCCTTATCCTCATGAAACCTTGTGGTTTGTTGCTAAACATCAAGGTATTTCAATATCAGAGTGGAAAGGATACATGCAGTACATTACAACAGGACACTTCAGCGAGAAGACAAGAGTTGTACCTCTTCCCTTCATAAATTCACCTCCCTCCAGCTACGATACCATCTATACAGCATTACAATATGCAGCTAATTTATGTGGAAAACTTATTAAGCAACAGTGCTTGATCGTTATGTTTGACCAGCCTCTTTATTGGAAGGCCAGAGAGATTGTGGCAGCTGCTCCACCTGACTCAAAACTTTCAACATGTGTGGTGCGTCTTGGGGGATTCCACATCCTGATGTCCTTTTTGGGAGCCATTGGCTATTTGATGTCTGGAAGTGGTCTGAGGGAACTTCTGAGTGTTGTCTATGCTCCTCTGTCAGTAGACAAAATGCTGCAAGGCCGTACTTTTGCCAGGGCAGTGAGAGGACATTTGCTCGCAACCACAGCTTTGTCAAACATAATATTAGAAAACATTCTGTTGACAGAAGAAGAGCAGACATGTATTGAAGAAGTTACATCAAATTTTCTTAACGAGCCTCCCTCTGTGCTTTCAATAAATAAAAACTCTCACCTTAAAGAAGTGTCCATGAAATTCAGAGCTGCACTGGATCAACTCAGTGATAAGGGACCAACAGCAAAACTTTGGGTGCAGTACTTCAAAATGGTATGCCTGATGAAAGAGTACATTCATGCTGAGAGGTCTGGGGATTGGAAAGGACACCTTGTTTGTGTGAAGCGAATGATCCCGTACTTTCATGCTTCAGGGCACTTTCCCTATGCCAAGTCATGCCATTTATACATCCAAGATATGGAAACTCTGTCTTCAAAACTGACAGCCGAACAGTACAACAAATTTGTAAATAGCAGTTACTTTACAATGCGCCAATCTGATCGCTTTTGGTCAGGGGTGTGGTCCGATATGACCATTGAGACCACCCTTATGCGAGCATTTTCTAGCCAAGGTGGCATGACTCGTGGTAGAGGTGTGACAAATAGTACACTCAGCAAATGGGTAGTTGGAATGAGTGCGACACATGATATTTGTACCTCCATAGAAGAGTTTTGTGGGGTTCTATTCACATCAAGTGAGCAGCACAAAGATTTTGGACAAGCCCGCCAAATTAGGGATGCAGCTGATGTTACCAAACTAATTCAGTGGTTTGGGAAATATTTTCCCTTTCCGGCCACCTGCGACATAATATCCATTGCGACTGGGGTGGTTGGTGACAAAACAATCACATGCTACAATGCTGTTACAGTTGGTAAACAAGCAATAGCTAAAATGGTGAGTTGCCCATTTTCTGATATTAAACTGTCTCGAAAAAATCTAGCACTCCCCCTTTCGACTGTAAGCTCGTCAATCAAGATCAATGACGAAAAAGTGTCGGTGGATCCTTTTTTGCTATTCCAACGCATAGCCATAAGCAAGAAAACTGACCAAGATTTAAAAACTTATTTGCAATATGAATTAGCTCCTTTCCCTTTGGCTTTCTTCAATGAGGGTGGGATGAGGAAATCGAGGAAGTCGGTTCTCTACAAAGAGCTCAAAGCAACAACCAAAGAAGTACATGTGACACACTTTGACATTGTTATGGACGGAGGACTTCTCCTCCACAAAGTTATATGGCCAAGAGGTTCCACGATATCTGTAATTTGTGATGGGTATGCCAATTTCGTGAACAGCCACTATCGTGGAAGGAGTTGTACTGTAGTGTTTGATGGGTACACGAGATCATCATCAAGTACCAAGATCGCTGAGCAGCAAAGGCGGTACCATCTCAGAAAGTCAGCCGACATACATTTTAATCAGGAGACAGTCATAACTGTGAAGCAGGAAGACTTCCTTTCAAATCTCTACAACAAAAGTCGACTGATTAACATACTAAAGGTCATACTACAGGCACATGGAATCAGTACCCTTCAAGCACAGAACGATGCCGATGTCCTCATTGTAGACACAGCTGTAGAGTTATCACATACCACTGCTGTTGCTGTTATAGGTGAGGATGTCGACCTAATAGTCCTGTTGATGGCCAAAACACCTGGTGACCAGGATATAATTTTCGTAAAGCCTGGACGTGGAAACATAAATCGTTCATTGTTTTCTACCCAGGAGCTTCAGACCCAGGGGCTGCGGGATATACTTTTTCTACATGCCTTCACTGGGTGCGATACCACCTCAGCAGCCTTCCGAAAGAGTAAGCTTGGATTTATCAAAATGTATTTGAAGTCTCCAGATGTCCAGGGAGCTGCTGCAGTTTTCTCAGACCTTTCCTCAACAAAGGATGATATAGAGGAAGCTGGAAAAAAGTGTATTTTGAGGTGGTATGGAGCCCAACCTAAAGAGAGGTCTTTAAACGCTTACCGTTACCAATCTTTTGTTAAATCGGTAGCCAATATAAAACCGGACATCTCAAGCCTTCCACCCACTGAGGGGGCAGCGAAACAACATTCACTGAGGACATATCACCAAGTCCAGACGTGGTTGGGACATGAGCTGCCTCCTCAGATGTATGGGTGGAAGCTAACCACCAATAAATTTCTAACACCGGTGCACAGTGAGCAACAGGCTGCACCAGATGAAATATTAAAAATGATATTTTGTCGGTGCACGAAGGATTGTGCCACCACCAAATGTGGATGCAGAAAGGCATCTCTCAAGTGTTCCCCTGCCTGCCAAAGTTGCCAGGGTAACTGTCTTAATGGGGGCCCCCTCTTGGACAATGAAGATGAAGAACTCGACATCTATACTCTGCCAGTCATCCTCCAAGATCTATCTCCTTTCTCAACAGATGAAGAGGAAAACGAAGCAGAACCCACCCCATGGCTAAGTTCCCATGACGAGCCCGGACCATCTCACCCCAAAAGAGCCAGGAATTGATAACAACTATTACTGCACAATTGTACTATAAGGTAATAATATATTATTAACTGAAAAGTAACATAGTTCTACAAAAACATTTACAAGTTCATGTGTCAGTAAAATAGTTAAGTACAAATGTTGTTGCCTCTATACTCACCCTAACACAATTCCTTTACGGAATGAATGTACAGTTAATAGATACATATATTATACATTATTAAAAGTACATTATATATTTTATAAATTTAACTGTATACAAGTGTTATTGCTTGTGTAGAGGGTTATTATTGCTCCTAATTAAAAATGCAGTGATCCTTGATAAAGTGCCAATTATGAGTATTATTAGGAAGTTTTCATCATATATAGTAACTGCATTTCTTAAGGGGTAAGAGATGGAGCTGTCAAAGTTGCTCCATTACATTCAGGGTGCCGAAAATAGTTTTATACGACACCAAATTAATTATACTGTTAAAGAACTAGGTACATAAGTTAAGGCAAATATATAATGTATGTTCATATTATTTCTTTATACGCCACTTAGCCTATATGTAGTTGATACTTGATACTGTTTACACATATTAAAACGTATCTATTGGCTTACATTTAGAGTTAGATCAGTGGAATAACAAAAAAGACGGAATTTAAACTATGCTGTAAATTCTCGCGATTTACACAAAAAGGTAAAATTGCTCTAACTTCTTAGTGATAAAAGATAAAATTAAAATGTTTGGTTTTTATTAAAGACAATTTTATTCTCTACAGCTTTCTTTCCGCGTGACCTTTACGTACGACGAACATATAAAAAGTTATCTTGTCAAATGGGGAAAAACGTACGAAAAAACCTTTCCCCCCTAAAAATTAGCGAATTTGAACGCAAATATCTCATAAACTATGCAAGATAGCGAAAAATTAAAACGAATAAATTTTGTGGAAAATTTTATCAGCTTTATTTAAGTATAGATTGGTCTTTTCACTAGAGCGTATAGTTTCCGATTTATAAGAGAAAAACCGAAAAAAGGGACCTTCTACATGCCCCCCTCCCTCCCGCTCACCACCTAGAAGTGGGGACTTTTAGTATGTTTACCTCCTTACTATTCCAAACAAAGTCCCAAAGTCAAAAATTGTGTTCCTTCCATTTCCCTCTACAACTTTTCATTGACTGGACTATAACACCAATTTGCATTTCACGTTTTTTCTCGGAATGCTGCGCCGTTTTTGTTAAATTATTTTTTGATACCTTACTTCAGTAAATCCTTCTTCATCTTGCTGTGTTTTTGTTAATTCATTTGCTTTAGATAATACTGAATTGATCTGAGCTGACGGACTATGGACTGGGTAATTTTGTACACTCCTGGCATTCTGTTTCCGCTGCGGTGACGGTAACCGGCTATTGTTCACTGACCTACTTACCGCTCCCTGTTGTGTAACACAGCTGTAGGTCGCCTTGCCTGGAGATGCATTAACAGGATTAATGTCATGTTTCTGCTGCGTTACCGGAGCATTAGTGAGCTGCGATAATTCACTTCTTGTGTCATTCAATAATGTTTTTAAAATACAATTTTCATTTCTCAATTCTTCCATTTGTACTGAGAGTACATCCACCTTGGCGCATATTTTTTCTAGTAAAGATTCCGTTCCAGGAATGACATAATTCAAAGATTCATCAGTCTGAACGCCTATCTCACAAGCAGTTACACACATCTTGAAAGATAAATTTAGGTCAGTGCCCTTTGCGGCGGCTGACTTCTGTTTCGATCCTTTATCTTTATTAGAAAATAAAGCAGAAAGCGATCCAGCAGTGGAACTTGGATTCATGGTTTGAACAGTATTAGTAGTTTGGCATTGAGAGCATAAAAACGTCTTTAAACCGTTATTTATATTAAGAGTCCCTGCTCGTTCAGCACATTTTTCATGACATTTAACTGAAGTGCAGCCCGCACAATTGATGAAAGGATTATATTTACCTTTTCTATTGGTGTTGCAAACACAACATATCAGTTCATTTTTACATGAAAAACCCCGGAAATCTAGCGAATCATCGCACAAACTAACGTTGAGCATGAATTGCCAGTAACCTAATTGCGTAATACGAGCTAGAAGCAACAATACCGTGGAGCTCGCACTAAACACGTCCGTCCTCTTGGGACACACGGCCGCGACTGACACACGGCCGCGACTGTGATCTGAAGTTGTCCTTGAACTTGATAGTAATAGTTATGTTATTTGTTCATACTGTAATTTCCTTCCAAAAATTTCACAGCTTTAAATTTTCCCACCATTATGGCATCGGTAGGGTGCGCAGACATTATACCATACGGACACTTCACTTCTACTATTCCTGAACTGTTGTCCAGTAATCCGTCGGGTGTGGCTCCTAGGAACGGAATATCATCATGTACAAAAAGTCCACTCTGACTTTCACTGCGCACCTCTGCACGGTGACAGAATGAGCAATAATTATTTTTGACACCTATAAATATTACTTTTTTGATGTAAAAACCCACGAAAGCTGCCTGAAAAATCAAACGAAGAAAAATAGTTAGGTTTATTTTTAGCAGAATGCCCTGTACTTGATAATAATAATTAGGATTTATGAAACATAATGTTATCTCGAATGGTAATCAAAGTATCTTCAAAAATGAAACCATAAGTATACTTGTAGACTGTTAAGTACATAAGAAAATCATAAAATGCATGATATAACTCTTATGTGAATATTTATAGATATATGTGAAAGAATTGCCGGAAACTTTAATATGAATATATTTTTTAAATAAAAATATCAAATGCATAAGAATACTGAAACAAAACATATTATTTGCATATTATATTTCATTGATACGAGACCATAAACATTTTAACATGTAGTCTGAGGCAAGAGTATATGAGTGCTGAGCATTGAGTTGGTAATTTTAGTGCTCGATTAAATATTTTATTAGAGCAACAATGTATGTATTCGTTTCATCATATACAAACACATATTTAGTACGCTTAATGAAACCTTTCTCTCAGTGTGCATTTCACACCGGTATCCAATTACTTACTTTATGTTTTTATTAGATGTAAAGTTTCAACAATGAACTTTGCAGAAAAATATGTCTACAGTTGGTACCGCAACAACCATACTACATATAGCTTTATCATAACTTTAAGGCTCCTTTCACACGAGGCGACTGATCGCGGCGACTGATCTCCGCAACTTTTAGTGGAGCATTGTTTTGTATGATAACGTTCACACGAGGCGACTGCAGTCGCTCGAGCAGGCGACAGTCGCTTGCAGTTGCTCACTATCGCAACTGATCGCCGCAACTACAGTTGCCGCAACTGGATATGAAACATGTAATCAGATACACGTTTTCACACGAGGCGACTGGTCGGCGCGACTGGCGAGTGGCGTCTGCCGTTCCCATAGTTGTGAAGTGACCGAACCATGGCACACCGTGTTGATATGAACCGTTCTATTACTAAATTAATAGAAGAAAGAGTAAACACTGAAGACCTCATTTATGAAGTACAGAACAACGAGGCTATTTGGAACAGTACACTTGAAGAATACGGAAATAAACTTGAAAAAGGAAATGCATGGCACAAAGTAATAACGAAATTCTTCGGTGATTTCGATGTAAAACCATATCCAGAGAAAAATGAAATAGGTAAGATAAAACTTTATATTAGTTTAATTACGGTAATGGTTTATAGATATAGTGATACATAATACGCTTTGTAAATGTATGAGGCAGTGACTACACTAAAAGTACTTCCGTAATAAAGTAGCGGCTGAAAATATTTTTTTTGTTCTTGACAAAACACTTGTCCACACTTATAAAAGCCTCTTGAAAATAGTTTACAATAGTTTTAAATTTTGTTTTACGTTTAATGGTTCTTTTAATATTCGAGAAATTTGTGCTAGCGTTGTTGACTTGCAATGTTGTTGTGATACGGAACTATTTCTCTACCGACAGCAAATATTTTTCAACAATAATAAATTATATTTCAGGACGAACTTTTTCTGCAATGGTTCTTAAATACGTTCCATTTGCCAAGGGACGGAACCTTCTGCACTTATGAAGTACTTGGCAAACATGTCTCTAACATTGCTTGCAAGTCTTGGTGTTGGTCGTCCAGCGGGTTCCATATCAAGGAGCCCTTCAACTGTTAAAGTATCCTCAAAGCGAATCCCGTCCCTTTCTTTTGCAAAGTTGTGTAGTAAACAGCACACGCTGACTATGTCTTCTGCTAGGGTTAAGTCAACATTTAATGGCCTATGATAAATACGCCACTTGTTTACGAGAATGCCAAATGTGCATTCGATATATCTGCGTGCTCGGGAGAGAGTGTAGTTGTATATACGTTTTTTTACACTTAAAAATTTACCTGAATAAGGCCGTAAAATATTATTAGAAAGTACAAAACCTACATCAGCAACAAAGACAAAGGGCATAGGTCCATCAAATCCTGCATATGATTCTTGTGGCACCGGTATGTTGAGCTGTTGGTTCTGAAGTTTCTTGAAAAATATGCTTTCTTTAAACTCTGTGGAGTCTGATGATTTTCCGTATGCACCTACGTCTATAAATAAGAACTTATATGATGCATCACACAAAGCAAGAAGGAGTATTGAGAAGTAGTTTTTGTAATTGTAATATAAAGAACCACTATGGGCAGGTTTGATTATGCGAACGTGTTTCCCATCCAGTGCTGCCATACAATGTGGAAAATTCGTCCTTTCGTAAAATTGTGCTGCTGTTTGCAACCATAGTTCTTCTGTCAGTTCACGGAAACATGTCGGCTTCAGTCGAATCCAGATTGCCTTGCAAACTTGACGGACGATGGTAGAAATTGTAGAGATTCCTAGCCTATATTGGAAGTGAAGGTCTGTCATTGTTGAACCTGCACCCAAGTACCTGTAACAAAATATAATAAATTTAAAATGTACACAATCTAATAAGAATGTGTCCTAACAAATTTGTAAACGGTATGTTACAGCTGCTGCTATACAGAAGAAGTGGAAAAGTATCCGGACATGCTATGCTAGAGAACTTCTGAAAAAGAAGACAGAAAAAAGTGGTTCTGGGGCTAGTGGCCGAAAGCAGTATGTATATTTTGAAACATTGCGTTTTTTAGAAACTGTGACGAAGAAAACAACAAGCAGTATGGACTGTGTCTCTAGCGAAGATCTTAGTGTTGAAACAGAAGTAGACGATGATATTTCAACACAACAAGAAGAAAACCCAGTAAATATCCAAAAAACATCACGGAAGAGACTGATCAAAGAAAATGATGAGCTTATTAGTGTACTAAAAAAAAATATGTATGGAAAGTACAGCTTCGGATGAAAAAGATGATCGCTTGTTTTTACTATCTCTTGTTTCGGAAATGCGTAAAGTTCCCGATGAAAGAAAGCTCAAACTTAAATCTGACTTAATTTTGGCTATTGCAAATGCTCAACAAGTGCGACAGATGCCACAACAATTTCAGTATAATAATACCAGTACTGTAGGCATCCCATTTCAATCTGTTCCACAAATCAATCATGGTCCATCATGTTCTCCAGTCGGTCTGCCAAGTAATTCATCAGTGATAAATTGTGCACCGCAGAGGGATTATGTTTACAATGTTTCATCTCCTGCATCTACAACATCACGTGTATTATGTTCACCAACAGAATCAGTGGGCAGCCAGTATAGTGATGTGATATGCTTTGAATAGTTACTCTCTTTCCCATTTTCGTTGCGTGGTCTCAATTTCTATTTGTTTTCCACAACTGTAACATTTCCTTTATGGTAATTTTATTCACTGTAGTCACAAGTAAACAACCTTAAGCATACTGTAACTTGCTATACATTGCCTTATGCCGTGTGCTTTATTCAGAACATTTAGTGACTGCTACAAACTAAAAACTTATTTCTTTATCACGAGAACAATGTTTCATGTGGTTGGTAGGCCCTTCAAAATTAATAATAAACACATTACAGAAACATTAAAAGTTATTTTTTATTATTTTTAATCACCTTAAATAAAAATATGAGTAATAATATACTGATATGTTTATGCCATGTATTAAACATATTGCTTTGATTACACATACTACTTACCTTAAAGTAAGAGCAAGTTTTTCTTTAGCAGGAATACTTTTTCTCATAACTGTATCAATTCCTTGCACATCGGATTCTATGTAGTACAGTAATTCGTCAAACGAATTTCTTGACATACGAAAGTAATTAAAAAATTCTTTCCATCTGACAACAGCTCGTCAAATAAACTGTAAAAAAGTCCCCGCTCTATTCTCGACCTTAATATAGGATGCACATGCATGCTTCTTCTTGATCTGCGCTTTCTCTTCTTGAGAAGCAAGAGGAGCAGCAGAACCTCTTCGTCCCTATACGCCATGACGAACTGAAATCTATTTGACTCGGTGATCGCCGCAACCAGTTGCCTGCGCTAACGGCACAGTCGCCAGCAAAGGCGACTGATCGCCACGCTCAGTCGCCGCGATCAGTCGCCTCGTGTGAAAGGAGCCTAATACATAGGTTCAATAAGAACTTCGTAGTTTTGTCATAATACTCTAGAGTGAAGATGTTTGGGTATGTTTTGATATCTAAGGTCTTGAAAACCCATATAGGTGAAATGAGGTGTTAATAAAGCAGCTCCAAAATGAAGGGGGAAAAATGTATGCGAAAATCTCCAAGAAAACACGCCAATTAGCGGCGGCGTCTGAAATACACTGAAGTCTAGACTAAAATACTGAAATGAGAATGTAAGGATGTAATTTGATATATCTTACCATTCCTGAAAGAGAGTTGTAGTTAGTGCGATATGAACGTTTGGGCCAACTACCGTCAACAACCACCGTCAATAGTGGAATTCCATTTTCATCAACATGTCCTCTTTTGATGGCTTCTTGTATTTCTAGCTTGGCAGCTTCTGCCATCTCGTGATGCGCAGTCTTTTCAAAACCAAAGTACTAATAGTCATTTAAGAGGAAAATATTGCAAATGAAATTGGAATTTTTTTTTATTTTTTATTATTATAAAAAGTACATTTCTCCGCTAATTATTATTTGTTAATGATTTTATAAATAATTCAGAATACTTACAGTCATGTAAAAAAAGTACTAATAGTCATTTAAGAGGAAAATATTGCAAATGAAAATGGAATTAGTTTTTTTATTATTTATTATTATTTTTTATTATGAAGCGTACAGGTACTGTATTATAAAAAGTGGTACATTTCTCCGCTAATTATTATTTGTTAATGATCTAATAAATCTCCTCTACCCAAATTCACCCCTTTCCCAAATTTGCTTTATAACTCCGCCTAGTAATTATAATTTACAAAATCTTTCGCATCACGGAGTCAAGTGGTCAGCACGCTGATCTGAAACTAAAGGGGTGATGCTTTTTCTTACAAGTGGTATTTTTGCATACTATGATGAAAGTATCTTTACGCTAGTTCGACACCTTGAAAACTTGTAAGTATACCAAGACAATGGCACATCTAACACCAATGATTTCGCCCTTTACTGCTACCTGGAAAGACCTCTAGCCGCCTTCCGCTTCAAAGCTGACAGCTATTATTGTCCTGTCTCTGTGCCCTCTTCCTCTTTCCCCCGCCCCCACCCGCCCATCCACCCTGTCGGACCAACGCTCAGGAATGCGGACGGAGAGTAGCCCACGAACATCGGCATAACAGTAGTGGTGGTGTTGAACTTTACTCCTTCCATCATTATGACTTAACAAAAAAAAATTAAGAGTTCCAGTTAAGTAATTCATTATTTAAAATTCACTGACTTTGCTCTTTGTTTGGCAAAATTTATCTACCAGTTGCAGAAGTGCAAAATTATTGTACTCAACATTGTTGATTTAAGGGAACTTTATTAATTTTTTTAAAGCACAATTTAAAAAATATATATTTTTTTCAAAATGGAAGCGTTTATTGGACATGCATGCACACACACAAAAAATTATACAATTTCAGGTAGCTTCGTTTTTCTGTTATTATGGAAGTTACATCACCTCTTGCATAACTTCTTCTTCCAGGGGTATTACTGACTCTTAAGTTTATTATTCTCTCTGTAATAAATCACAAAAGGGTGTATTGTCACACAATCACTTGCCCAGTGGAAACTTTGAGCTTCGTCCTGAACGACAATATTATAGTTTTCAGAGAAATCTTAGTTTACTACAATATTTTCTTTTTTGTGAATAATGACTGCTGCTTTGCATTAAAATCATGCTTTTTGTAAAATGGTCAGTTTGTCACATAAAATATTTATAAAATCCTCATTAGATTTTTGTAAAGTTTTGAGACTGAAACGATCAACAGACACCCACTGATGATAAGTGACATTTTCTATAAGATTTTTTTCAAAAGCCTCTTCAATGATTTTGTGAATTGGGGAAACACCTGGGGCATTCTGTACATTCACTTGTATAGCAGTTAATGTTTGGTGGATTACACAGAATTTTTGCCAAACAGTGTTTGTAAGTATTTAGTTTTCAAAGCTCCAAATTTTGTATTTTCAATAATTAACTTAAAGTTCTGGTGGCTGGTGCATACACAAACTGAATGTGTACCACTTTGGCCTGCCAGTATGCAATGTTTTGGTTTCAGCTTGGCAAATTTTGAAAAACCTATTGTAGTGTCTGAGAATCTTTCCAAGTACATGTAAGCTTCCTTCAGATTACAGAATATTAGTCGTTTTGACATTTTTGTTTTAATTCCATTTGAATAGACTACACTCAAACAGTTCTTAATACCGGGCATTATTCTGCTTATATAATCTCTTTCATAAAATGACTTAATGGTATCGAAAATATCTTTTGAAAGAGTCTTTTCATGCTTTGGGTTAGGGCTTTCTAAAATACCCCCTCCCCCTCTTTTTTTTTTTGCCTGTCTCACCATATAATTTGGTGCATTAAATTCCAGCATTATTTTTCTAATGCCCCATTTCTCTGGGAGACACGTATCATTAACTTCTTATTTGTTGATGTAGAAAACTTTTCTTTGAGGTTTTTTAAAACTGACTCATCTAGATTCTCATCAGTAGATGAATCTACAGCTGCTAAAAAGAGTTTATGCTTCAATGCAGAGTTTATCTTTTTTACTTTCTCTGTAGAATAATGCTTAGAGTGAATTTTATTAACGTTAATAGGAGACACTTCTAGTTCAACTGTTGAAGTATTAAATTGTTCAGT
Organism: Bacillus rossius redtenbacheri; assembly: GCF_032445375.1. Lineage (NCBI taxonomy): Eukaryota > Metazoa > Arthropoda > Insecta > Phasmatodea > Bacillidae > Bacillus > Bacillus rossius. The sequence continues at coordinate 60,131,705 of NC_086332.1, forward strand.
TACAATTTTTGGATCCAAAGAAAAGGATGGATCATGTGGCTGAGAACTGTATTCCTCCTTTAGATTGGAGAAAAAAACAGGCCAGAGGGGCCAGATTGTCTACCTTGAATTTTCCACTTTCTTTCCTACAAAAATCACAAATTTTGGCTTCTTTAGGTATTTCAGGATATAAACTTAGCATCCAAGATGTGACATTTTTCAGTCTCTTTTTATCCCTAATTGTGTGATTAGTTTTGTTTAGCAGGTTAAAACATTGTAAATTAATGAATTTGTTTTTGCTTTCTACTGTCTGTTTTAAACAATTTTTTATACTTTATAAAAATACCATCTCACTAACATCATATAGGCCTAGGTTATTGTATTTTCATTGTGTCTTTCAAAGAGCTACAGTAAATGTTTATCATGTAGTACGTACTTACAAAATAATATTTTTGTGAACACTCACCTAATATAAAAATACTTTTAAGGAATTAATAGAACTTCTATTTTAACTTATTTCAACACAAAAGATTGTTCACTTTTAAACACTTACATTATGTACTGGCATCCTACTTATACCAACTACATATGCAGACTCAAAACAATTTAACACAGACAGAAGAGAACTGAGAGTGAGCCTGTCTCAACTTGACTGTGAAGCTCTTTGTCGGCTCATGAAACAATAACAGACCTACCCACTATTTCTCACCGTTCATGTCACAACTTGAAGAATCATATAGAACAGAAACTGCTGATTGTTATTATGAGTATCTCCTTACATTTTCAAATAAAATGCATTATAAAGTAATGCTATCTCACTGGGGTTGATAGAGTCATGCGGTGTGTGAGCATAGACTAAATATGGGCACCACCACGTGGTTAAAGGGCACGTGGACCCGGCTATCCCCTCTCAGGGCCATAACGTAGACAAGCGCGACGGGGCTCGCAATTCCCTATACTTCTCAAATCTAGCCTAACCACCCGCTCTCAGCGGCGGGCATGCTCCTTAACTCACGAGAAGAAACCAGAGTGGTTTCTAGGTGTCCCCACACGCTGGAGGATGGGAAGGAATCACACGTCGCTGCGTCCTGCTCCGGGTGGCGATTGAGATGGACTGGCTGTGGTCAAAGTGTCATGGCTGCAGGAAGCTTCGGATTTACCGTTAGGCAACTGACAATGACGTGGAGGACCTAAGTAGCGAAGCAAAGCCCTTAAAGCTCAACACAAATTTAAACATATTTTCCCTGAATTAACAGTACATAAAAACGTCACTAATTTCTACTTAAGTTCAAAAAATAGTCTATCTGCATCGGGTAGTTCTGAAACCTGCATGGCGCTGCTCAGTCCTTATGTCTAGCCTGTTTTCATAAACACAGAAGGGAACAGTAAAAGAAAAGATAAAGAATGACAATTAATTATTTAAATAGTAATTATGTTAGGGTTGTGTGGCACAGGCTCTATAAATGTGCCTCTTGCAAGGCAGACCAACACACGCACACACACAACTGGCTCCTGATGGCAGGAGGTTCGAAACCAGGAGAAGATGGGAGGGGAGGGGCCGAGCGAGACTTGAGGCACATCGGGCTTAGGGAGGGCGTAGCCCCGGTCGATGTCAATCCCTACCCCCCCCGAAGGAGCCCGATGTGACTGCTACACCCTTGTTCTCGCCGCCCTCGGTTGTCTCGTGCTGTTGCTGGTTTGCCCCTTGTAGCCCGCAACACCGGGGCCAGGGTGCCGCCTAGTGTGGCCTTAAGTTATAGCGGGGTTGGGTGCCTCATTTCTCTCCCCCCCCCCTCCCCCAATGCGGCTTCTGCGTCATCTGTGGTGGGTTCCGGTGGTTCTTCAAAGGTCACGCGAAAAGTGGCGTTTGTCAGTGACAGGTAAAGGGGCTGCCTAGGTTCATCCTCGTCGGTTGTCTCTGGGCATGACGGCACGTCCTCCGGTTCCCAGATTATGGGGACGGGTTTGAGCTCTGCCCTAGTCCCCTCCGTCCTTGCGTCCTGCGAAAAACCTCGGAAGGGCGTTGTATCGTCCGCATGTTCTGTGTCCAATTGTCTCGGCTGGAATGCGTCTGCTGTCGCTTGGATAGGCGACACTATTTCCGCTATAACGGTTTGTTGTATACAAAAATAAAAAGATGTTAAGCGCCAATTGTAGTTTTTGTTTTATTTTTCAAAATAGAATGCTGCACAGACGAATCAAAACACTTACCATATTTTTCTCACTCATTCCATTCGTACATCCGCCTGTCAAAATTGCTCGTAGCTCGGGCGATGAGAATTAACGAAAAGTAACGTAGATTAAGTCCTTCAGTAACATTTTACTGTAAGTAAACAAAATCAGTGCAGCCTCAAACTTGGCCGCACCCAGCACAAATGAATTTCGCCATGAGCCAGACGCCGACGTTGGTAGCCGCAATTTCTAATTTAAAAAAAATGTCCAAAAAGTTTCAAAACAACAAATGATTAAACGGCATTGCTCGAACTACCGACGTTAAGTTTTTTATTCCACAATTACTACATATTTTGTGAGAAGCCACCGAACGCGCCCTCCTGGTACAGCAATGGACAGACGACTGGTGAGAAAATGGCACTGTGTCCTTCACGCAGGGAGGGCAGTCACATGACCTCACCGACCAATTACACACACGCTTCATTCACACTACAAATCATAAGCCAATAGGAATACACGACATACATTGAAAACAGTTTTCTATACATAGAGCCAGGGACTTTACATTCTCGTTCTCTCTCCAACACCGTGGGAGAGTAGTTCACCTCCAGTTCCCACGCAGTGACGAGATATCGTTAGTCTCTCTCTTACTGGGGAATCACTGTTTCTATCTCACTTGCACTTACAGGCCTCTTATGCCTCTCTCTTTCTACACATCACCCCAGACACAGTCCCTTGTTCTAGAATCATTATGCAACTACAATCATAATACAAATTACTTGACAAAATTAAACTTATTGAGAAAAACTTGAAAAAGTAGGCCAAAACAGGCAAAAATCCAGTACAACTACTTATTTGTGAGCAATTACATAAAAAATAGTAATGATTGAAAATGTCTGTTAAAATACAAAGTACATTCTTAAAACACACAGCACGTACAAATATCAACCCTAAAATACATAAAAACTGTAAAATATGCTTAGCGAGACTTTTTTAAGAAATATTTACATGCATGAAAACAGTTTAAAAGAAAAATATTTAGCTAGGAGGGCAGGGGTTTGCAACGTTACACCGTTTCCGGAAACCCCTGGCTCTATGTCAGCATTTTTCCTTGGAGTTGACATGGCTGGGCCCTCCCCGACCGACAGGTTCCTGCTACTTGGAGTTTCGGGTTCGTATTCGTGGTTGTCATCTGACAGGTGGTAGTCACCTTCCTCGGCCGCCAGCCTAACTGCATTTCAGTGATATTTCGTCGCCCGTCTCATTGGTAGCTGAACCACCACTGCGGTAGTGCCTAGCACTTTAACGATCAGGACGGTGCCAGCCCAGTACAGAAGTGGTGTTGTCATGCGGACAGAGGGTGGAGCCGGGCGTAAACAAATTGGCCGGGTGTGAGATCCACGGGCGGTCGAGTCGTGGTTGGCGTGGTGTTTTCCTTGTGGCTTGCCTGGTTACGCTGCCCCTGTACCAGCATGGCCAGTGCTTCGCCGGTGACAATGTTTACTCGGCGGTGTATGTCTGGGAGGTGCTGGTCCCACTGGGTGTGATCGTCTTTCAATCGTAGTCTGAGTTGTACCTTGAGTTCCTGGTTCCGCCTCTCGGGGTTTGCCCTGGGGTGGTACACCGGGGTTGTGTGCGTTAACACTTGCCACTTTGTGTAAAGTTCTGTCCACCTATGCCCTGAGAACTGGTTGGCATTATTCGTCAAGAGTACCCGCGGATACCCCCACCGAGGAAAGAACTCGGCCTCCAAGGCCCGCGCGATCATCCCCGCCCGACAGTACGACAAGGGGTACGCTATGATCCATCTCGTAAAATAGTCAGTTACGACCAGCAATAACATTTTTCCCTGGGGTGAGCGCGGGTACGGTCCCATCAGGTCGAGCGCGACCGTGTGGAACGGTTCGACCAGTAGGTGTGGCACCTGATGCTCCCATCCGTCCGGGTGTCGCAATTTGCACCGCTGGCAGTGCCGGCAATTCTGCACGGCATTGCGTACAAACCTGCCCATGCTTGGATAGTAGAACAACTCCCTAATGACCCGCGTGGTCTCATCCATGCCGGGATGGACGACAAGTTTGTTTACATGTAGCAACTGGAAAATCTGTTTGCATGTCTGTGTGGGCGCGAACGTCCGCCGTGTTTGTTGTCTCCCGGCAGGGCGGGCTTGTAAGTGACCGTCAACCACTTGGTAGCCTTCGCATTCTGCTACAGCACACTTCTGTATTAGTTTTTTTGTTCCTACTTCAACCCCATGTGTCTTTTGCACGAACTTGTCCAGATCGTCCAGTTCGGTGCCGGGGGGGGTCTTTTCGTTGATGTTGTGTAGTACCGCGGGCGGGTCCCCGTCTTCAGTGTCTGTGTCCCGGGTTTGGCTGGAGGGAGGTAGGAGCTTGTCCCAGTCGGCGTCGTCCCGGGCTACTGCTGTCATGTCGGGGTTTCGGGACAGTTCGTCGGCGAGCTCGTTTTTACTGGGGACATGTTTGACGGTAAAGTCGAGCGCTTGCAGTAACATGGCCCAGCGTGTCAGTTTGGACCGGCGGCCCTGCATGACTACCAACCACTTCAGGCACTGGCTGTCCGTCCGTCCGTCCTTAGTACAAAGCACTGCCCCTCCAGATGCGGTCGGTACCTCCTTAGTGCCCAGACTACTCCTAAACATTCACGTTCATTGACCCTATAGCACCGCGACTCGCCCCCGTCGCCAATCTGCAACAGGATGGCGCCGATCCCCTCCTGGCTTGCTCTGTCTGTACAATTAGTGGTCGGTTTGGGTCGAGTCAGGCTAGTATGTGGCATTGCCGGAAGCGGCTTTTCAGTTCCAGAAAAGCGTCCTGCGCGGTCCCCGACCACTTGAACGGTGTTTTCGGGGATAGTAGCTCCGTCATAAGCGCAGCGACAGTGGAAAACTCCAGAATAAATGTGCGGAGCCAATTAGCCAGCCCAAGAAAACGTTGCATTTGCTTCCGTGTTCGGGGTGCACCACCAGCCCCAGGAAATCCAACTCAGTGGTGCCAATGTGACACTTTTCACTGTTGCAAGTTAGTCCGTGAGTCGCGAGACGCCGTAGCACCAATGCCAGATGGTGGGAATAGTCCTCCCAGGTATGTAACCAAATTATAACATTATAACAGGTTGGCAGCTGCGAAATCCCTTGAATAGTCACCCAACACTCGCGTCATCATATTCAGAAACGTGGCCGGGGCATCTTGCATTCAAATGGCATTCCACAGAATTGAAACCGGCGCTCGTCGGGTATGGTGAAAGCGGTTTTCGGTCTGTCCTCCTGGCGGATGGGTACTTGTCAGTAACCTGACTTAGGTCGAGAGACGTAAAAATTTTTGCGTTTCCGAGACTGGCGACGGGGTTGACAATGTTCAACAGAGGGGGTGGGGCATTCACATTTAGTTTGCTTATAGGTTTGAAGATAACCAGAAGTGTATACTACCGTCTTTCTTCTCCGCGAGAAAAATCTGAAAGTTATCGGGACTTTCTGGGGTTCTATGATCCCGTCAATGTAGCATGTCCCGGACTGGCGTCAGAATTGTTTGCCTTCCCGCGTGTCTGAAACTGCCTGGAGGTATGAATATGGGCTCGTGGGGGTATTTTGGTATTGCGTGTTCCGCTACCATCGAACGTTTCAAGGGATCAGCTGAGGCAAACACACGACCTGCTGGTCGAGCCCACTCTGCATCGCGCCATGGTGTTCGGGGGTAACACCATGGCGGAACTTGTCGAGACTGACCTCTTAGTTTGTGGTGACGGTGTCGGAAGCCCGACGCAGTGGAGCATCCGCTTGCCCTGGGTTCCGACGTGCAGACACCCCATCTGCACCTCGATGTGAGCATTCTGCTTGCTTGGCCACTGCAGCCTGAGGATGACATCATCCCTCAGCCCCTTGACCACCAGGGTGGTCGTGATGGAGTCCTGGTCGCGGACTCGGACTTGCAGTGTCACGACGCCCTGCCTATCGCAGGTGTCGCCTATGGTGGCCAGCGGGAACCGGCCCTCCTGAGGCATGCAGTGGTCTGCCTCGACGAGTCTAGCTGCTGTGTCTATCAGGGCGTTAACAGCGCGTCCGTTTACAATCACTAGCACCTGGATGAGGCATCCCTCGGCGGCGTTCACGTGGCCCAAGAGGGGCCCAGTTGGCATCGACAAGCTGGTGCGGTTGGGATTCAGCGCGGGGGTGGGTTGGTGGTCTACTGTGGCCCGTTTCCCGCCAGCTCGTTGCGGGCTCTTCCGGGCTGGTTCCGTATTGGGCAGTCCTTGTGCCAGTGGTAAACCGGCCTCGGGCATGTCTGGCACCTGGGCGGGGTTCCCTCTCTGTCATGCCAGGTGGCGTTGGTCTGCCCCCTCCCTAGGAGAGGTCATCGCGGCGAGAGGTGTCCCCACATGTCAGAGGATGGGAAGTAATCACACATCGCGTCCTGCTCCGGGTGGCGATAGAGATAGACTGGCTGTGGTCAAGGTGTCATGTCCGCTGGAAGCTTCAGATTTACTTTTAGGCAACTGACAATATTGTGGAGGAACTAAGTAGCAAAGCCCTTAAAGCTCTTAACACAAATTTAAACATATTTTCCCTGAATTAACATTATATAAAAACGTCACTAATTTCTACTTAAGTTCAAAAAATAGTCTATCCGCGTCGGGTAGTTCTGAAACCTGCATGGCGCTGCTCAGTCCTTATGTCTAGCCTGTTTACATAAACACAGAAGGGAACAGTGAAAGAAAAGATAAAGAATGACAATTAATTATTTAAATAGTAATTATGTTAGGGTTGTGTGGCACAGGCTCTATAAATGCGCCTCTTGCAAGGCGGACCAACACACGCACACACACAACTGGTTCCTGATGGCGGGAGGTTCGAAACCAGGAGAAAATGGAAGGGGAGGGGCCGGGCGTGACGTGAGGCACATCGTGCTTAGGGAGGGGAGGGGGTAACCCCGGTCGACGTCAACTCCATTGGCTGAGAAGATGCATGATCACAGTAGAGTGTTACTAAAATGTTCGGTGGAAAGCAGGAAACGAGCAAGGCACAGATGTTTAAACACAGTAGCAACCAAACTAAGACCAAAACACAATAATCTCTAATGATTTTTAACATTACGTTTTGTCAACTAATTGATAAATTTTGGTATAGAAGTATTAGCTAGGTAAAATAGGTACATAGGTTCTTTATAGATCTTATAGAAAGGATAGTTTGTGAAGTACTGGTACATCAACTATTACATTATTTTTTACTAATTTTTTTGGACTTTGTTTCCAGTGATTTGCAATGGGGAAAAAGAATAAGAAGAAATCTAGTACGAGCCAAGAACCAACACAACAACAACAGCAGCAGCAGCAGCAGCAGCAGCAGCAGCAGCAGCCGCCGCAGCCGACGCCCCCACCTGCAGCTAAGCCAGAAGAGCATCCACCGTCAGGTGATACCCAACCAAAAACTTCGGGAGGAAAAAAACAAAAGAAAAATGTTAAGCAATTAAGTGAATTGCAACAACCAGCTATAGTACAACACGAATCACAGCCAACAACTGCAAGACAGCCTGAAGGATTCCAACAGCAACAGCTGCATACTCCAGTAGAGGGACAACTGCGTCAGGAACCACCAGGCTTTCATCCACCATCACAACAACAGCGAGGGCCACCAGGCTTCCAGCTTCCACGTCAGCAACAAGTACCACCAGGTTTGCAGTTACCAGATGTACAACAAACCCCCCTTAGTAGCCATGAACGTCAGGCACAACCACCTCAAACAGCATGGGGTCAAAAGAGACAAGTTCCACCAGGTATCCAAGAGCAGCAGCAACAAGGACCACCAGGTGGGAGGGGATGGGGACAGCAGAAACAAGGAGCACCAGGTATTCAAGGGCAGCAGCAACAAAGACCACCAGGTGGGAGGGGACGGGGACAGCAGAGACAAGGACCACCAGGTATTCAAGGGCAGCAGCATCAAAGACCACCAGATATTCAAGGGCAGCAGCAACAAGGACCACCAGGTATTCAAGGGCAGCAGCAACAAGGACCACCAGGTATTCAAGGGCAGCAGCAACAAGGACCACCAGGTATTCAAGGGCAGCAGCAACAAGGACCACCAGGTATTCAAGGGCAGCAGCAACAAGGACCACCAGGTATCCGAGGGCGGCAGCAGCAGCAGCAGCAAGGACCAGCAGATGGCCTGGGGCAGCAACATGGGCCACAAATACAGCAAAAACAACCTTCTCAGCCTGCAGTTCCTGCAGCACGACAACCACAACCAAAAGTTGATGCTACAATAGTAACGAAAGGTGTAAGAGCTTTGAGTTTAAAAGTACCACCACGTACCAATATTCGTGGAGGAGGTACTAAGGGAAGAAAGACCATAATAGAGACCAATCACCTTGCACTGGATATCAGTAAAGCCAGAAACAATAGAATCATCCATTATGATGTGGCAATAGATCCAGACAAGCCAAAGAGGCTGATTCGATTCGTGATGGAGCAGTTTCGTGTAGACAATTACCCTGATAGATATCCTGCTTTTGATGGAAGGAAAAATCTGTATAGCTCAGGATATTTACCTTTTCAGACACACATATCAGGAAATGTCGTTATACAAGATGAAGAGAGTAGAAATCCAAAAGAATACAAAGTAACTATAAATTTTGCTAACATGGTTAACTTAGACCAGCTTAAAACTTACATGCAACAAGGTAACTCTCAGGATACTCCAATGGAGGTGATTCAGGCAGTTGATATTGTTCTTCGTGAAGCATCAGCATCTTCTAGGAGTTTTGTACAGGTTGGGCGGTCTTTCTTCACACCACCATCAGATCAACTTATAGACCTTGGAGAAGGCTTGGAGTTATGGTATGGGTTTTACCAAAGTGCTATTTTAGGGTGGCGACCATTTGTAAACATTGATGTAGCACATAAAGGTTTTCCCAAACATCAGAGTGTTGTACAATTAATTAGTGATTTATTTCGTGACCCTAGAAGCCAGCAGGGGTTAAACGCATATCAAATTGATGATCTAAACAAGTACTTAAGAACACTCAAAGTCGATTATGAACTACCTAATCAGCCAAACACAAAGAGATGTTACAGAGTTAACAAAGTGGTTGATTCACCACGTAGGTTGAAATTTAAACTTGAAAATGGCCAGGAAATGACTGTTTTAGAGTATTTCAGACAGGAAAAGAGATTGAATTTGCAGTACCCAGATTTACCATGTCTTCATGTGGGATCTCCAAATAGGCCAAACCCTATATATTTACCAGTAGAACTCTGCACAGTAAGAAGTCAAGTGATTGTTCGTAAAATGACTGAAAATCAAACTTCTAACATGATAAAAGTTGCTGCAACCAGTGCAGATAGACGAAAATCTAAGATTATTGATGCATTGAGGAAAGCAGGATTCAACAAATCCAGGACAGTTCAGGAATTTGGATTCTCTGTTAGTGATCAGTTTGAAAAGATTCCAGCTAGAATATTGGATGCTCCACAATTGGAATACAACAAACAAGTTGAGAGACCAATGAAAGGTGTGTGGCGAGCAAAGCCTTTCTTAAACGGTTCAGTGCTTTCAGACTGGATAATACTTAATTTGAATAATCGTTATATTAGAGAAGATCAGCTGAGAAGTTTCTGTACTGAAATGAAAAGGACAGGTGAAAATTTGGGCATGAGAATTGGCCCATCTCGATCACCTTGCTCTGTTGATTGGCACCCTCGGGATTTGCAGCGTAAGTTGGAAGAATATTTGCAGCAAGTTAAAGGTATCCAGCTGGTGGTAGTGGTGGTTCCTGATAGAGGTGATTTCTATGCCAAGGTTAAACAGACAGCAGAGCTGCAGGTAGGTGTTCTAACTCAGTGTGTTAAAGCCCGTACCATGGGTCGAATGAACCCTGCGACTGTCAGCAACATTCTTCTAAAAGTTAATTCCAAACTGAATGGTATCAATCATACCCTACATTCCAGCGCAAAACCCCAATGTTTGTTGAGGCCAGTAATGATAGTAGGAGCAGATGTTACACATCCTTCTCCGGACCAAAATGACATACCTTCAGTTGCTGCAGTCTGTGCAAGTCATGATCCAAAAGCATTTTGTTACAACATTCAATATAGACTGCAAGGGCCTCGTGAAGAGATTATAAGGGACCTGGAAAACATAATGAAGGAACACCTTAAGTTTTTCTTCAAGCAGACTAAAGGTTATAAGCCAGAGAAAATAATCTTCTACCGTGATGGTGTTAGTGAAGGACAGTTTGCCCAAGTTCTGAATGAAGAACTGCAAGCAATCCGGCGTGCTTGTCAATCCATGAGTTCAGATTATCAGCCACAAATTACCTTTTTGGTGGTACAGAAAAGGCATCATACACGTTTCTTTCCACTAAAACCAGAAGACTTTGATGGAAGAAATAACAATGTGCCTCCAGGTACTGTTGTCGACACGGAAATAACACACCCGACAGAAATGGATTTCTATCTTGTGAGTCATGCCAGCATTCAAGGAACGAGTCGACCTACAAAGTATCGTAGGTTGTGGGACGACAGTAATATGTCAGAAGATGACGTTGAACAGCTCACATATTATTTGTGCCACATGTTCTCAAGATGTACCCGTGCCGTATCATATCCAACACCCACATATTATGCTCATCTTGCAGCATATAGAGCTCGAGTCTACATAGAAGGCCAAAGAATACAGTTGGACAAATTACCGGAAGAGCAAAAACGTAGGCGCATCCAGGACGTTATCTGCAGAGATTCACCTATGTTCTTTGTGTAGGTGACTAATATAACAAAAAGCTATTTATTTATCCCTTAAGAGGCCACTCCAGTGTTTCAGGGGCACTACGCAACCCGCGTTAACCTCATAAGATTCAATGCTATTTTCATTTTGCTTATAACTTATTAACTAATATAGATTTTGAAATGATGCTTGCTTCATATGTAAGACAACGATGCTCTTATCAAAGCCCCTTTCTTCAAAAACGTGCATAAATTATGGTTCAAACCTAGACAATACACTTATGCATATTAGTAAAGATTAGTATAAAATCATAATTTATGCACGTTTTTGAAGAAAGGGGCTTTGATAAGAGCATCGTTGTCTTACATATCAAGCCAGCATCATTTCTAAATCTATATTAGTTAATAAGTTATGAGCAAAATGAAAATAGCATTGAATCTTATGAGGTTAACGCGGTTTGCGTAGTGCCCCTGAAACACTAGAGTGGCCTCTTAAGTTCATAACGTAACTTAAGCTAGTTTAGTAATATAATAGAATAATATAATTGTTTGAAATTTTCTAGCATACGTAAATAAGTGTAAAATATATAATAATATTAAAACTTATGAGAAATATTTGCTTTTGCTAAATGAGTATAGTAGTCTCGTTTATTCAACCTTATCTGACATTCAGTATTATCCTACGCTCTACTGCAAAAATGCTAAATCTGCAAGTTGCATTTGTGAGGTTACTCATATTTTTTTTGCTCCCAACACTTCTGCGACTAATTAATTTTTCAGTTAATTTTTTTCTATTTTGTTGTAAAACCTGATTAATAGGTTTTTTATGTGTAATATTATAACTTCAGTTTACTTTTAATAGGTCTTTTCTTAACACCTCCCTATTATCTGACATTTTTGCATAGCCAACATTCTGTTGACACAGTTTGTTAGATAAGCGAGACTACTTGAAAAAAAATTTCAGAATGTATTCCACAAAAATGTAATTTTTAAAAAAAAGTTATGTTATCTAATTAATTATAATTATGTAAAAATCACAGTCAAGAAATAAATTTTGGAAATGAAACAAACTAATGTGGATGTTTCTAAAACAAAAATATGGTTCGTTTTGAAACAAATACTTAAAATAATCAAACAGAATGGTTATTTTGAATATTTTGTGTATGTGTATGTGTGTAATTTTAACACTTTTTTTTAAAGGGTAAAGCAAGTTTAGTTTTAGAAGTTGATTGCTTAAATATTTATTACTATTAAAATTAAACATACTACTAACAAATTAGTGTATTTGTTATATCTAGGCTTGTAGGTATTAATAAAGTTTAGTTGGTGTGTCAGTTATATTGTTTGCAGTGATAATGAAATAGAATTTGTAAGGTTAAAATAAATTTGGTCTATAATTGTGTTGTATGTGTGTCTATTTCAGGTATGTCTGCTTTGCTAGCATTTTTTTTTTTAAATAATGTGCATTTTAAGGAATAGCTAAACAAGTCTGAAAAAAAAGCCATTGTAACATTATATGTATGTGAATGACGTCTATTATTTAAATAGCTGTATGATGCATTAAAAACACAATTTATAGCTACAAATACATGTTTGTTTTGGTGATAGAAGAATATATTGGTTATGTAAAGTGAGCATTCAATATTTTTTGATGTTCTGGCCATCCTGATCTCAGTTTTGATGTTTTTCTAAAATCACTCTATGCAAATGCTGAGTGGGTAATCTACAACATGCCATGGTTGAGTAATTCTTTCCATCCGTTTTAGTGTTGAGATCTACCGGTACACTTGAAATAATACTTCAAAAAATGGGAGTTAACATGCATGCTAACCCAATACATAACACAGGTATTTATTATTATGAAGCACAATACGTGTGACCTTTTGACAAATAATCTCAATCATATAGTTAAAATGAGAAGAAAGAGATAGTATAATGTTTGTCATACAAGAGAGAACCAACAAAGTTATAAGTATCATTGATGCCATGCATGTACTAGCACTTTTTTCTTCACTAGTAAATTATAAGTAAACATGGAGAAAACCAAATTGCAGATTTTTTACACTTTTTTTAACATAAAAAATATGTACTACAGTACCTGTCAATAGTTTAGAACCAATACAAAATCGGAAATCTGTAAAAATACGTTCCTTGTGTCAAAATCTTGTAATATCTTTTATATTACATTTCTACACCATTGTAGCCATCACCACACATATTTAATTTTAAATTATTGAAATAGGTATATTAGTTTACAAGTTATGGAATTTTATAGGTGTTAGAAAAAAATTTTAATTTTATGGGTTGAAAAATTTAGAATTATGGTACAATTTATTATGTGGAAAAATATGTAGAAACAGTAAATTTTCTGGTATCATATTGTTCAATATTATTTTGTAAATTATCTCATGTGTTGTTTAAAAAAATCATACAGCTTTGTACATGTGCATGCATGCATGTGTGTATGTATGTGTGTGTATAATCAGAATAATTAAAAAATGAACCTGTGTTAATAAATTTCCCCAATTATAAATTTTTTTGTTATTCAAATTGAACCAGGGAGACAGTTTGGTATGTGCTTTTGAGCCGGAAAGAAACTAACGAACACTGAAAACAATGCTTCGCTAGCTTTGTATTTATGGAAAATTATGTACTTTTTAATTATTGCAAATTAAAGAATAATATTTCTTTAATGCCTAGTTACAAATTTGTTGAAAAATTCTGTATGCATTTCTTTTTCCTTTGAAATAAATACCAAGAATATCTGGCTACTCTGGCTACCAAAGTAGTGTGTTTTAATTTTCACTCATTTGTTTGCTTGATAATAGCTGATGCATTACTTCTCACAACCAATGTAGCTATGTTAGAAATATATTATGAAAGCTGCTATCTAGCTGGCAGGCCCAAAACTACTTAAAATCAGGGTCTCAGGCTGGTATTCATAGTCATATCTTGAGCAACATCTTGAAACCGTTTGGTTTCTCGAGGCAGCGATTTAAATTGCCATGTTTACTAGTCCATGAACAAGACTAGCTTCATTAAGACTGCATGCTCAAGCAAGAGCTTGTTTGCCGTACCTACGGCTTGACGAAGCACTTACTTGAGACAGCCGAAAAGACACGAGCATACACGAACTTTGCCAATTGAACTGTTTTCGTTAAATATTCTGCTACTATTCACACCAAGCACTGAAACCCCAGAATTTGAGGTTATTTATAGTCCAAGATTTAGTGAGTATATATATATCACTACATTCGAATTGCATTTGTACGTTGATATGAGGAATTCGTTAATTGTTTTAATACTCTTGAATCACACATGGAAAAATTGATGTTTTGCGACCACAAATTGCACACCTTCTAGTACATCTCAACTTGTGTCACTTGAGATGCATGAAATTAAGAACTTTATAGACTTTTGTCTTTCCTGTGTAAGTTTAACATTAAGAAATTATGTATCTAACAATTTAATAATACCCTTTTAAAAAATAATATAATTAAGTTAGCATCTTCAGAACTGTTAGTACTGAATTAAACTTGTTTAAAAGCTAATTGTCTTTACAGAATTATCAAAAAATATTTTAGGTAATGAAAAACTTTTTTTGGTTGAGAAAATGTCACTGCTTCAGCTTCAGGATAAGGTACAGTAAATGTTTGTTTAATAAAAATATCAGATTTAACTACACAGTAAAATAATTTTTTTTATTTAAGTAAGAAAAATGTATGTTTAGAATTATAACAATAAGTTTGACGAATCTGATAAGGGTACATAATAAGGAACTTAAAATTTTGTAAAATCCTTTATAAAGTGTTTGTTCGTTCATCAATAATATACAATATTAATTTCCTCATATAATAGGTTAATTTTTCTTGTTCAAGTTACTTGTGATTCTATAATTTAATTGTATTATAAGTAAAATATATAGACTACAGCATGTCTCAAAACCTACTGCATATGAAATAACCAAATAAATAAACTGAGCTATGTATTAAAATATATTATAACAATTAGATTTTAAAAAATTAATCTCATAAAATTTCTCTTAAAGCTATATTTGCATTTTTCATTAACTTGATGACGTTAGGGCCGTTCCCGTGGTTCGGAGTCACTGCCCAGCTGCTCCGGTAGAGAGGGTACGTGCCACGTGGCAAGGGAACTACCCTAACTTAGGTGGAATAAAAGAGTTTTTGACGTTAAGGTGTGTTTAATGCACACGTCACACACTGTACATGGGCTGTCACGGCTCCCCTCTGTGACAGTCCATCAGGGCGAGGCCCGGCTCCACGCACCTTGAGCGCGACACGACATTACCAGTGACCTGACTGGCAGTGACACGACAGTGGCGTGGATGACGGTGACGTGACTGGCAGTGATGCGATTGACGATGACACGAAAGACTGACGTAACTGCCGACGCGAACGACGGTGACGTGACTGACGGTGACGTAACTGACGACGCGAACGACTGTGACGTGACTGACGGTGACGTGACTGACGGTGACGTGACTGACAGTGACGCGAATGACGATGACACGAAAGACTATGACGTAACTGCCAACGCGAACGACGGTGACGTGACCTTCGCGACCGCGCTCTCTCATGCCACTTAGGCGACTCACTCGACCCACGCTCCGCGACGTCTCAGCGGCCTCCCCCCTTGCCGCGCACCACATGAATCTCCCCTCTTCCCTTCGTGTACGTGTGCGTGGAGCCACATGGTCACAGGCGGGGAGACGCGACTCAGTCGCCCGGGAAACACATCTACAGGAACACAACAAGACAAAAGATATTCACACCCTCACATAATTACATAAACAAAACCTTTGTTACACTTTTGCGCACGGGCGCCAGCGCACACGCAAGCCTGAAGCAGCAACGGGCAATAATGGCCTCAGCGAGCCGGAGGAGCACTTGGGACGACGTCAAATGCTCCCCCCTCCCCGAGATCATTTTGCCCGCTGATGCTACGAACACGCGCACTTCACCATTAACACTCGGGCACTCGGGCGTTCATATTGGCATCCCATGGGCGGAAGTAGGAGTAACCTGCTGGGTGAGTACCCATGGCCAATAGTCTAGCAGGTAGGAGGGAGGCCTGCGCTGACGAGTGGAATGGCGGGTTATTTCCGGAACCTGGGAATTCGGTGCAGTGTCTGGGTGCATAGGTGGGGATCTGTCCCCTTCCTTCACCTCATCAAGGAGTTCAATGATGACCCCTTCCTCGGGACCACAGGGCCCTTCAGGTGGATAACCTTTGTGGTGGTGGTACCCATCCCCGTTTAACCCTTCCATTACTTTCTCGGGGAATACTATTTTAGGGATGGTGTCAATGGTTGGTAACTCAGGGTCCTCTTCATCAGGGATTGGGGTAAGGGATGTGTTAACGACGGAGTTTTGGGCATCCCTTGAGTCCAGCCTGTCAGCAAGCTCATCCAGGTGGTCCATAGTGAAACCGTTGGGCTCATACCCATATGCTTGTTGGGTGGGCGTAGCTTCTCGGGAAAATACTGGAGCTTTGGGATTTAAAGAAACCTCGCAACCTGCTGGGTTGGTATTGCCAGTGACCATTTCGTCACCGAAGTTCGTCGGCACCTAAGGTGAGTCCGATCTCCTTCCTTCCCTACTGCAGTGGTTTCTTCCAGGGTCGGTGTCTAGGGGCATCGGGTCAGAATTGGCACAACGGCCTTCTCGTGGTGTCTCTGGTTGGTCCCTGGGGCTGTCCTGGTCTGTAAAACTATCCGTGGCTCCTACGGTTGACGGCTGCTGCGGCATCGGGACCGTGGCTAGCCGCAAGGCATCACGGTGTATTTTGGCCATTCGGCCATTCGGCTGCCGCACCAGGTAAGTGGTCATCCCCAAGCGAGCCACCACCTCCCTGGGCTCGGACTACTTGGGCGCGAGGCCCGCGCAAAACCCACGGCCCTTGGCTGACAGATGCTGGAGCCTTACATGCACAAACTGGCCTGGAATGATCTGCGGGGGTGGATTTAGGGACTGGGGTGTTCGATGATCCAAAAACTGGGCCTGATGCCTGCGTGCCCCAGCCCATAGGTCCTCTACCGGGAAAGGTTCTTCTGTGTGAATGACGCCCAGTTCGGCTGGCAATGCTAAGTTGTGACCATGGAGCAGCTCAGCTGGAGAATATCCCGTGACCTCGTTCGTGCGCCGGCGAAGGCAGTACAAGAGGGTGGGGAGGTGAATGTCCCACTTAGTGTGGTCCTCATCAAGGCGGATACGGAGCTGGGTCTTAATGTCTTGGTTGCGGCGTTCAGTGGGATTTGATCTGGGATGATAGGTAGGGGTGGTGTGATGATGGACCCCCCACCGCCCACATGCCTTCCGCCAGCTGTGACCCGTAAATTGGACTCCATTATCCGTGAGCAGCACTCTCGGATACCCATACCGTGGGAACAGCTCTCGGTCCAGTAGGGCGATGATTGTTCCCGCCTTGACATTGGCGACAGCAAACGCCTCGGTCCATCGTGTAAACACATCAGTGACTACAATGATGAACCGCTTTCCCCGGGAGGTGCGTGGGTAGGGGCCCATAATATCAAGAGCCACCTCGTAGAATGGGTGGTCAGGGCGTCGGGGAACCTGTTGCTCCACGCCATCAGGTCGACGCGCCTTACACTGTTGGCAGCGTTGGCACCCACGCACGAACTGCTTAACGTCGGCCGTGACCTCCGGCCAGTGGAACGTCCTGTGGATTTCTCGCAGGGTCTGTTCAGCCCCAGGGTGCCCCGCCAGCTCATGACTGTGGGAGAACAGTAGGATGGCTGGCCGTGCAGCAGGGGGTGCATGAATACTCCAGCGGCTTCCTCTGCGAGCACCACGGGTCTGAAGCATGCCATCGAGACTACGCTGATAGGGAAACGCTTGGTCGCCACACTCGGCCAGTCGGGCTCGTGTTTGTGGGTCGTCCTGCTGGGCGTCACGCACGTGAGTCACCAGCTCTGCCATGGTGGCGAATTGGGTGGCCGGCTCTGGTGTGCTGGGCCCAGGCAGCATGTACAGTAGGGCATCGTCGGGGGCCGGGTCCGAATAGTTGGTAATCGGAACCGGGGGTAGGAGGTTGTCCCACCCCTGGTCATCGTAGACTATGGTTCTGGGGTCCGGGTGCCGGGAAAGCTCGTCAGCGAGCTCATTTTCCCGGCCGGGTACATGTTCCACCGTGAAGTGGAAGCTCTGGAGGAGAAGGGCCCACCGGGTAAACTTTGACTTGCCCTCCTGCACGGAATCCAGCCATTTGAGGCACTTGCTGTCCGTGCGGAGAATGAAGGGGCGCCACTCGAGGTAGTGTCGGTATCTTTTTAGTGCCCACACCACAGCGAGGCACTCTTGCTCATTGACATGGTATCGTCTTTCCGCTGGGCCAAACTTGGCACTCGCGTACTCGACGATACGTCTCTGGCCTTGGCCGTCCAGCTGGTACAGCACCACCCCCATGCCTTCCTGGCTGGCATCGGTCTGCACGAACAGTGGTTCGTCCGGCACCAGCCGCGACAGGGTGTGGTAGTTGCGGAGCTGTTGTTTTACCTCGCCCAGGGCCTGGTCGGCGGCCAAGGTCCACCGGAATTTGTGCTTTGGTGAAAGCAGGTCGGTCATGGGCGCGGTAATCGAGGCGAAGTGGGGAACAAATGACCTCAACCAATTCAAAAGCCCCATGAGTTTCTGGAGCTGCTTCCATGTCTTGGGTGCCTGCTTGCCCTCAATAATGGACAGTTGTTTGGGCAGCGGGCGGCAACCCTCTGCATCCACAATATGGCCCAGAAACTCGATCTCCTCCGCCCCAATGTGGCACTTCCTCGGGGCGCACGTCAGCCCGTGCCTGGCGAGCCGCTCAAACACCAAGGCCAGATGGTGTGCGTGTTCCTCCCACGAACATGACCAGATGATCACATCGTCCAGGTAGGCTTGGGCAAACTTGCCGATGTAGCCATCCAGGACACGGACCATCATGGTCTGGAAGGTCGCAGGAGCATCCATCAGGCCGAACGGCATCGCACAGAACTGGAAGCGCCTGCCATCTGGGGCGGTAAAGGCTGTTTTGGGGCGGTCGGCGGGGCATACTGGCACTTGCCAGTACCCCGACTTGAGGTCAAGCTTTGAAAATATGGTGGCTTTCCCCAATCCAGCGAGGGCATCCGTGATGTTGATTAATGGTGGTGGTGCCGGAATGGTGAGGTGATTTATTGCTTTGAAATTTACGCAAAATATCAGCGTTCCATCTTTCTTGGTGGCCATTACGATACGACTATTATAAGGTAAATTACTAGGTTCTATGACGCCACTCGCCAGCATCTCCTCGATTTGCGCCTGTATGGCATCCTGTTCACGGGGTCCGAACCCGAACACTTTCTGGAATGGAGGGGTATGGGGCACCAGGGGTATGCAATGCTCTGTAATTGTAGTCCTCTGTAACTGGTCCGCAGCTGCAAACACTTGCGAATGAGCCCTTATCACCTCGTCGATGTCGACGTGGTGCTCGGCTGGAACTCCGTGGGTCAGCTCATCCAAACCTACAACTGTGCTAGGTGGGGATGGAATAGGCCGGTGGATACCGTAGACAGTCCAACGGCCGCGGGTACCAAGGTGCAAGCGCCCGGCACGGACTTCGATTGTAGCATCGACCTGTGCAAGCCAGGGGGCTCCCAGGATAAGCTCCTCTCGTAGCTCATGCAGCACTATGGCGTCCATTTGGCTAACATGGTCCCTTATGTGGATTTTTACCTGGGCGCGCCCAGACATGGGTGCGCAAGCTCCCCTGGTGGCCAGCAGGACTGTCCCAGCCTCAGCTGTCACGTCAGCACCGGCGACGAGGTGGGCGGCAATATAGCTGTGGCTGGCGGCGGTGTCCACCAGCGCCTCCAGTTCCCGGCCGTCCACCCGGACAGGTATGCGCAGTAGACTGCCTTCCTCGGGACCCATGCGCCCGAGCCGGGACAGCGTAACCTTTAGCCCCGCATCTACTGTCGAGGCCCCCAGCGATGTAGGGTGAGCGGCAGAGCTCACCGAAGACTCGGGGCACGGCACATCGGGCCGGCGCGGACCGCCCCCACCGACGTCAGGTGGGCGGGGCGGTAGATAACTGGCGCCCGCAGCTGCTGGTGGGGACGCCGACGATGTGGGGCGAGCGGCATAGCTCGCCGATGACTCGGGGCACGGCCAGTCGGGCCGGTGCGGACCGCCCCCGCCGACGTCAGGTGGGCGGGGCGGTAGATAACTGGCGCCCGCAGCTGCTGGCGGGGACGCCGACGATGTGGGGCGAGCGGCATAGCTCGCCGATGACTCGGGGCACGGCCAGTTGGGCCGGCGCGGACCGCCCCCGCCGACGTCAGGTGGGCGGGGCGGTAGATAACTGGCGCCCGCAGCTGCTGGCGGGGACGCCGACGATGTGGGGCGAGCGGCATAGCTCGCCGATGAATCGGGGCACGGCCAGTCGGGCCGGCGTAGAGCGCCCCCGCCGACGTCAGGTGGGCGGGGCGGTAGCTCACTGGCGCCCGCAGCTGCTGGCGGGGACGCCGACGACGTGGGGCGAGCGGCATAGCTCGCCGATGACTCGGTGCACGGCCCGTCGGGCCGGCGCGGACCGCCCCCGCCGACGTCAGGTGGGCGGGGCGGTAGCTCACTGGCGCCCGTAGCTGCTGGCGGGGACGCCGACGATGTGGGGCGAGCGGCATAGCTCGCCGATGACTCGGGGCACGGCCAGTCGGGCCGGCGCGGACCGCCCCCGCCGACGTCAGGTGGGCGGGGCGGTAGCTCACTGGCACCCGCAGCTGCTGGCGGGGACGCCGACGACGTGTGGCGAGCGGCATAGCTCGCCGATGACTCGGTGCACGGCCCGTCGGGCTGGCGCTGACCGCTCCCGCCGACGTTAGGTAGGTGGGGCGGCGTGGATGGTTGGAGTTTCGGAGAGCGGGGCCCAGCTGTCTCATCGCCCTCACCTAGGCGTTTCCCGATGGTTTTGTGTCACCTCCGTTTCCCCCTTCTCCGGCGGCCTTGACGGGGCATTCACGGTGCCAGTGGTACATTTCTGTTGGACAGTACCTGCAGCGAGGAGGCCGCTCTTCACGGGCTGTCGGGCCTCCGCGTCGCTCCCCTCGGTCGGCCTGCCGCCAGGTCAGCCGCGACTGGCCCTGTGGCTCAAGGTTGCGTCCCCGCGACCCCGGCGACTGGTCGGATCTGTTCGGCGGTGCTGGCGGGCCAGTGTACCGCACCACCGCTCCAGCATCTTCTGGTGACAGCACCGCCGGGGTGGGGTGGGCCACCACGGCATCATGGTCTCCGTTGCACTCTGTATGGCCTGGATGTCTCTCTCTGTTTCTCTCGCCATAGCTAGGAAATCGTCCACGCTTCTTCCCGCGGCGTTACGCATGAAAGGTCGTAATTCCGGTGACAGTAGCTCCACAATCACTGGCAGTATCTCGGCGACTGAGCCGCTTGTCGTCAGACGTCGGTGGAGGCGTAGCTTTTGATAAATAAAGCCTTCCACGCTTTCCCCGGCCCGCTGTGTTTGACAGTACAGCTGGTACCGACAGCTGGCACGGGAACGTGCGTCATCAAAACGGGATTCGAACCGGGTAACGAATTCGGTCCAAGACATCCGGTATTCGCCTGCCATCGCCCACCAGGCTTGGGCACTGTCCCGGAGCTGTCCACTAACT
The DNA here is from genome assembly GCF_032445375.1 of Bacillus rossius redtenbacheri. Classification (NCBI taxonomy): domain Eukaryota; kingdom Metazoa; phylum Arthropoda; class Insecta; order Phasmatodea; family Bacillidae; genus Bacillus; species Bacillus rossius. The sequence continues at coordinate 60,153,255 of NC_086332.1, forward strand.
CTGTCCGTGAACTCGTCCTCGGGCACCGCGTGTCTTTATAGTCTGTCCCAGCATGCTTGCAGAAATGTGTGCGGATCTTCATGTGCTCGCCCCGTGAATACAGGTAGTGACACCGCCACGCATGCATTTCGCGGTACCGGTTCCGGTTGTGCCTCCCCATAGCGCCGCACATCGTCGTTACAGGCTGCGCACAGAAATAGTCCGTCCCTGAAATTAGCGAATTCGCGTGCAGTCGTGCAAATCCGGTGTCTGACAGTGCCGCACACATAGCACCGCGCCGTCTCGCCTGGTCGCCCGGGACAGCCTACCATCGCGCACGTCACGCGCTCCCTTATCACGGCCCGCTCTGTGTCATGGTTATATATTTCCTTTTTTACAGTCTTTTCCTTAGGGGTACACGAGCACCATAGTGTAGTGCCCTCCCCTCGCAAACTGCCCTCTCCGTGTGGCTTATGACACACCTGGCAGACCCCGTCCATATTCACGCGCACAGGTGTGTAGCATTCCGCGACCTGCGCGGCTGACCGGCCCGAGCGGTGGACCGGGACGTCAGGTGGCAGGGAACAGACAGGCAGGGCCCGCCTCCCCCCCTCCAAAGTCGGACGTCCCGTTTCCGCACGCTCTTCGTCCCGCGGAAGTTGACCCGGCGGCGCGGTGATCTTGAATGGTCCGACTCGGCTGTACTCGTCGTCGCTCAGCTGGACTCGGCTCCCGCTCGACCCGAAGGGCCCAATTCGCCTGCGCTCATCCGGCGCGATCCCTTGAAGGGGAAAAGGGGGAAGAGCGAACTCACTCGCGCGGCCGAATGAAACCCGATACCTGTGTGACGCTCTCTTATCGCTTGACGGCGCAATCTCACACCATTTTGGCGCGTCGGCTTCCGCTCCTGCGCCGCTTTTGTCCACGCTCGACTCCCTGCAGCATCCTCGCGGCTCCCGAAAGTTTTGAAAATCCGCACTTTTCATGTCCGTTTCTATGTAATAGCTCATGGTCAGCCACACTAGTTGGGCGCCATTTTGATGACGTTAGGGCCGTTCCCGTGGTTTGGAGTCGCTGCCCAGCTGCTCCGGTAGAGAGGGTACGTGCCACGTGGCAAGGGAACTACCCTAACTTAGGTGGAATAAAAGAGTTTTTGACGTTAAGGTGTGTTTAATGCACACGTCACACACTGTACATGGGCTGTCACGGCTCCCCTCTGTGACAGTCCATCAGGGCGAGGCCCGGCTCCACGCACCTTGAGCGTGACACGACATTACCAGTGACCTGACTGCCGGTGACACGACAGTGACGCGACTGACAGTGGCGTGGATGACGGTGACGTGACTGGCAGTGACGCGATTGACGATGACACGAAAGACTGACGTAACTGCCGACGCGAACGACGGTGACGTGACTGATGGTGACGTGACTGATGGTGACGTGACTGACAGTGACGCGAATGACGATGACACGAAAGACTATGACGTAACTGCCGACGCGAACGACGGTGACGTGACCTTCGCGACCGCGCTCTCTCATGCCACTTAGGCGACTCACTCGACCCACGCTCCGCGACGTCCCAGCGGCCTCCCCCCTTGCCGCGCGCACATGAATCTCCCCTCTTCCCTTCGTGTGCGAGTGCGTGGAGCCACATGGTCACAGGCGGGGAGACGCGACTCAGTCGCCCGGGAAACATATCTACAGGAACACAAGACAAAAGATATTCACACCCTCACATAATTACATAAACAAAACCTTTGTTACACTTTTGCACACGGGCGCCGACGCACACGCAAGCCTGAAGCAGCAACGGGCAATAATGGCCTCAGCGAGCCGGAGGAGCACTTGGGACGACGTCAAACTGTAATTATAAAAAAAATTGTCAGTGCCAGGATTTGAACCACATTCATATTGTTTCCTCTATTCATGAACTTGAAACCCAACTCCCTAACCATTACACTACCAACGGAAAGTTGTGGAAAATTATTTTATATCAACAGTGTAATGCCATTTTTCTTAAATTATTTTTAATGTATTCTGGGTGTCACGAATGTAGAATTAAATTTTCTGATTGTGATATGTACCATCAACCATCATTAAACGCATCGTTTTCCAAATCCATTGTACTTGTTCTGTGATCGATATGTAAATAAACGTGTCTGTTTAGCACTTGAAAATGTAACCACTGGTCACAAACAAACACTAAACTCATTTAAAATACATATAAAATTGTTTCAGCACTTAATACAGGATTTATTTAAGTTTAAAAATACGAGGTTCACGAGAATCCGCCATTTTCTACATTGCGATCAGAACAAGCAATTGTTTGAGACATGCCTGCAGTGGTCTTGGCAAAGACGATTTTATTCGTGTTCTTAAGCACGGTCTCAGCGACTATGAAACATGCTTATGCGATGGTGTTCTCAAGCAACGACTATGATACACGAGAATGCACTCTCAGAAATAAGAAATATGGGACTATCATAAGATGGTCTTCATCAAGACTGTCTTGTTTGCGATCTCTTGAGACAATCTCAAGCAACGTCTATGGCACCCAAATATTTAAATAAGAATGCATATAAGAATTTCTTGACGAAGGAATTGCTCAAGACATAAATATGAATACCACCCTAAGACTGCGTGCTTAAGCAAGAGATTGTATGATGTAATTACAGCTTGATGAAGCACTAAACTTAAAGCACAAGTAAAGACATGATCATACACGAACCTTGTTGTCTGGACTTCTTTGTTAAAAATTCTGATACTTTTCACGAGCACTTGAAACCCCAGAATTTGAGGCTATTTACAGAAGCAAGATTTAGTGAGTTCATATTGCAACATTCGAGGTGTGGTTGTATGTTGCGGTAAGAAAGTTTTTTGTTTTAATATTCTTAAATTACATCTGGAAAAACGTGGTTTGCGACCACAAAGTCGAACACCTTAAGGTACTATTCCTAAGGCGCGACTAGCCGTGCGGTTATCGTCGCGCGGCTAGAGTCGCGCGGCTCGTGAGGTTGCCCCATTCCTAATAAGCGGCTGAAAACTATACTTCATGCGGCGCGACCACAGTGCAGTTCCAGTTTGTAGCAATGGATGAACGTAACTTTAAATGGTTACTGCTGGACGAAGAAGAAGATGAAGGACTGATGATGTTGTTACTGAGTCACAACATCAAAAACATTGATGCACATGTGATGTTTAAAGCAAGACGAGAAGAGGGATTCTACACAATCCTTATTAACAGACACTTAATGAAAGACGACGCAAAATTTCGGGAGTTTTTCCGTTTAAATGTAAGGCAGTTCAATTATATTTTGGGACTAGTGGAAGATGACATCAATTTAAGTCATGCAACAAAGTAAGAGAACCAATAACACCTGCAGAGAGACTGGCCATAACATTAAGGTAAACTGTTGAACTTAATTATAAATTAAATATAACAAAAGCACTCAACGTCAATATTAACCTTAATTATAAAATTTAATTTCTAAAATAAATATTAGTATCAGGAATTGTAACTTTCAATTGCCATATTAAGTAGAGCGAATAAAATTGCTTAAAGTACAATTATCTTGCATAAAGTAGTATGAGAGAACTATAAAGACAAAACACACGGTCAATACAACTGTGGAGATGACACGAATTGATAAGTCTGGCGCCCATCCGGAAACACTACAGACACAACAGCCATTCCCGCTAGGAGCCGCACCGGGACTCGAGCCCAAGACCCCGGACGATGGCAAACTAACTACTTAGAACTGTCATAACTTAGAAGCACACAACTTAGAAACATCATAACTTAGAAAGTCATATCTTAGAACAATCACAAACTAGAAACTCATAACTTAGAAACACGTAACTTAGAAGCACACAACACAGAATCACACAACTTAGAAACATCATAACTTAGAAAGTCATTACTTATAACTATCACAAGTTATAAACTCACAACTTAGAACTGTCAACTTAGAAACACGTAACTTAGAAACACACAATACATAATCACACAACTTAGAAACATCATAACTTAGAAAGTCATTACTTAGAACTATCACAAGTTATAAACTCACAACTTAGAACTTTCATAACTTAGAAACACATAACTTAAAAACACGCAATGCAGAACCACACAACTTAGAAATGTCGTAACTTAGAAAGTCATATCTTAGAACTGTCACAAGTAAGAAACTCACAACTTAGAACTATCATAACTTAGAAACACACAACTTAGAAACATGTAACTTAGAAAGTCATATCTTAGAACTATCACAAGTTAGAAACTCACAACTTAGAACTGCCATAACGTAGAAACACATGACTTAGAAACACGCAATGCAGAAACACAACTTAGAAATGTCATAACTTAGAAATACATACAAATAGTTGAGGTTATTCCTTAAAGCTTGTATGGGAAGTAAATTCAATTGGTTACATTCCGCTGTCCACCATCGACAATACGGTTTTTTGAGTTTATTTTGCGGAATAGTACATGGGATGCTCAATATAATAGCTTATGTGACCACATCTTGAAACATGCCATAGGTAGTCTGTCTGAAGGTCTTGTGAATTTATACTGGCATTGGTTAGGTTGTGTCATATGTAAGATATGTAATCCTCCTATATACATAGGTTATGTTTATACCTTAAATTAGATGATTCTATCTTGTGTGTTTCTATGTTATGTGTTTCTAAGTTGTGACAGCATCTCACAGTATCAAATACAGCAATGAAATCTAGAAAATATGAAATGAGGATACCCTAATGATCCAGAGCTTCTCATATCCACCTTAGGAGTATGGTCACATCAGTAGTTGATCTAACACGGTGGAATCCAAACTGCTCCCTGCGTAACAGATGGTGTGCTTCCAACCACCATTTGACAAGCCTGTTTTTCAGTTTGCGTTCAAACATTTTCGAAAGACAGGACATTAGTGTTATTGGTCGAAAAGAGGAAACAATAGTAGGATCTTTGTTAGATTTCAATATCATGGTTACAATACTCTCCTTTAACTACTTTGGGATGTATCCATGTATCCATTGAATAAATTTGTTAAGACCTCGTGGGAAATTTGTATACGATTGTAGATATGTGCATAAGATATCCCATCTATTTCAGGTGATCTCTTACAGTTTAGGAGGACTGTGCTATATTTATCCTTTGTAAAGGATGGCATGTGGTTGAAATATGGTTCATTTCTCTTGTTCCGAGTATTAATCACTCTCCAAACATAAGCTGATTAAGAAATATTCGAGAGTTTACTACAGTAAAGTCTCCAGTAATGATACTTTGTTATTTAAAATGTCAAATTGAATTGTGCCTGTGCATGCAAATAGTTGAGGTTATTCCTTAAAGCTTGTATGGGAAGTAAATTCAATTGGTTACATTCCGCTGTCCACCATCGACAATACGGTTTTTTGTGTTTATTTTGCGGAATAGTACATAGGATGCTCAATGTAATAGCTTATGTGACCACATCTTGAAACATGCCATAGGTAGTCTGTCTGAAGGTCTTGTGAATTTATACTGGCATTGGTTAGGTTGTGTCATATGTAAGATATGTAATCCTCCTATATACATAGGTTATGTTTATACCCCATATACCAGAGGGGTTGGAAATCTGCAGTGAGCTGAGGGTAAAGAGGCTGGATATTGAGAGTGATTAGTTCTATGGGGAATGGTCACTGCCCATTGGATCATGGAGTATGCTCCACACAAAGTCTGCTGCCATATCCTGAGAATAAAGGGTGGTGTCAATAGTAGACGATCGTCGTGAATGTGTTCCAATATAAGTGGAACTGCCATCATTGAGCAATACACGAGGTAAATGCTGTTATTTAGTTGGCTGAGATTAATTTATCCTGCTGTGTAAACACTCACGTCACCCCACATGGTATGATGGGCATGAAAATCGCCACCTATAATCGTGTTATCAGTCATACAACAAAACAAGTCTTTCCAATTAGCAGTGCTGGTGGAATGCTGAGGCCGGGCGTAGAAGGAGAAACATTCGATTGTTTGTCTTCTTGTAGGTAATAGGTACGCCAACAATTTCGATATTTTGGCAGCAGGTAGAGAGATGTATTGCTTGACACATTAGTTAGGAATTTACAAAACAGATAGGCCCCTACTCCAAAATGAAATTGATCTTGGTTATGATACACTGTATACCCAGAAAACAGAAAACTATTATGAAGTGTTTTCAAGTTTGTTTCTTGTAGTAATATGATGTCAGTTGGAATATTAGTTAGGTAGTACTGTAATAGCCCTCACTGCAGTGAAATAGATCGACCATTCCACTGTAGCAGCATCATTCGATTTGATCATTATTAGAGCCTCTTGAATGGCTGGTGTATTTTCCGCTACTGTGTAGTTGATGTGTGGAATTTGGAAGGTAAATGCTTCTATCAACATTTTGTAAGCATGTGATTAAGATTTGTAAGCCACACTTGGAGCATTATCCCCAGTCACAGTTATGATGCTCTAGTCTGAATTTGGCATAATAATCGGCGAGGGTGGTGCGGCTGCTTCTCGGAAATGCAGAAGTGGTATGGCTGGGTCCATTTTTGGTAAGGGGGCCAATGGCGTATTTTCATTCAGACCTGATGGATAGTATTTCCTCTGATTGGGCTGGTATAAGGATATTGAATAAAAATTTTCACAAAACTCAGTAACCTGTGGAGGATTATGTTGAGGTGAGATTTGATTTGGATTGGCTGGTTCCCCATTTTTGATAACAAAAAAGAACTGATTGTATTTAGGTTTGACAGAAAATAAGAACTCGTAGATCACAACTTTATCAGGAAGAAGTTGTTCCTTGAAAGTGAGACATATTAATTTTGTAGGTATAAGTGTTACCTCACCATAATGAGACATTTGTTTAGACATGTGTTCGACTTTGGATATTTAAAAAAGAGTTTCTATACCATCTTGTATTTCCATCTCTGTAAATTCCAAGGAAATGGCATACATTAAGTACTGCCATTAGTCATGGAAATATAGCCCGCCCTAATTTCAATGAAACCATTTGTCATGCTGTGCAGTTTCTTGCCGAGTGAAATGGGATGATTCCCTACATTATTGTCCATACTTTCAACAAATACAATACATGGACCTAAACTAGATCCACTAGAGTGTAACTTGAGTTTGCACTGCATCACGAGACCTCGAGTTTAGGTCATTTTCATTATCATGAAGTGGTTGTGTCTGAACTTGTTCAGATGATATTGGTTGATTGTTGTTAGCCGGTTCCACAGTTGTTAGAGTTAAATATTCTGGTGTTCAACATACCTGAATATCCATATCTACTGCGGAGTTTCCCATTTTACTGATGGTATCAGACCTGCAGTACTAGGCGCTTGCCAGCACCATGGGTTCTCGACGATAGCTGATATAATTATCACTTAAAATTTTCAAAGTAATGAATACCAATACTATTTAACACCGAAGAATATGCTAAGGCACTGTACTAAATGTCACGAAGAATGAAAAACCCCAGACTCGCTATAGCTGTTGACACACATGTCCGAACTCGTTCGCGATTTCCGATGAACTCACTTAAATCCTAAGTGAAAGAACACCATCTCGTATTTTCATTTAGTCTAACAGGTGCGTGGTTAAGTACCTATTGTCGTTGGCTGGTCGACTGGTCCCTGAAATGATGCTATTTTGCCGGCTACTCAGGGTTCGGTAGAGGGGGGTTCGGGCCACGTGGCCGAGGGACGTAGTCTCCAGAATTAAAATTAACACAACTTGAATAAAGTTTCCTGGTTCTTTATGCACGGTAAGATGAACCCTTTACATGGGGCTGCCGCGTTTCCGCCTGTGACTATTTCTATAGGGCGAAGCCCGGTTCCGCTCACTTATATTGTACTGCAAAATACGGGACGTCCCACCCGTGACGAGTATTACCCATGCAGCAAAGACTTGAATTCGCTATGACTCGTGCAATAAGATGACTGTCTGATTGGACAACACAATGTCCGGGAGGAAACGTAAAAACACAGTACACGCGATGGCGAATATCCACTTTACAAAAATACTCCGCGACTCGCAGAACTTCAGAGAAGCACACACATTAGATAAATGACAAGATGAAAAACGCGACTGAATGACAATGTGACAAACTCGACTGAATGAAAAGGCGACTGCGAAAACTGAAATCCCTTCTGCTCGGCAAAGTCTGGAACTACAGAAAGACACCGCGCCCGTTCCAATCTCACCGTCCCGGAGCGACGTCGCAGACACGTCCGCTGTCTCTCGCGTCCAGCTGCCGACTGCCCTCCTTCCCCGCGTCTCTCCCCTCTCCACGAGCCCGCGGAACACGCTTATTGGTCACAGGCGGAAGCCATGGCCTTAACGCCTGGTGAACAATTAAAAACTTATAATACATAAAACTTCAAATAATAAAATACTCTATTTACAATAAAAGTATGTTAATGAATATTTACAATAATTAGTCACGTCCGGTCCTTATGTATTTTACAGTTGATTTCCCCTGGCGTGCGAATCTGTCTTCCCCCCCCCCCCTGCCCTAGCCACACAGCACAATCGGCGCACACGCAACACAGGGCAGGAGAAGGTGTTGGCGTGGCATAACGGGCTGTGAGAGCTGGGTCGACACTTGGGTCGTTGTCACTATAAAGTGTTCGTTTATTCGTTAGTAATATATTACATCTATTTCCTAATATAAGAGGCGGAAGTTGCGTCCACATCTGAGAGGAGCCACCGGACATGACCTGGAAGACTTCGTGCAATTAGCCAGGGAAATTGAACAAGATGTGCAGTCGCTACCGCAGGCCTTCAACGCAAGAGCCCGACAACAGGGAACGGCGCGACCACAGCACGTAGCACTAGAAGATAGGCTGGCGGTGGTGCCCTATAGAGCACCTGCAACCTCGGGCACTCCACTGGCAGGCGAGAGGCGGGAACATGCTTCTCCGGCAAAAACAGCACGCTCGCCCGACAATGTGGCACCACAGAACCGGTGCACAGAGGAACAACTGGCACAACTGCACAGGTGCAGATATTGTCAGGAAGTGGCACATCACTGGCACAACGACTGCCCAATTGGTGCGGTGCTGTGGCGAGATCGGCGTCCAGGAGCTTTCCCGGCGGGAAATGCCAACTAGGGAGCAGAATACCCATGGGCTACTGCTCCTGGATAACGGCCTCGGCATCAACCCCGATGTCCGCCCGCACAGACTCACCACCTGTCACGCCGAGCGGTGGTGCCATTCACCACTCATCGATGCCCCGCTCCGGTACTGCAGGAGTTGAGGGACGATCTCATCCTGGGGCTTCCGTGGCTCGTCCATTGACGTCAAAGATGGTAAGGTGCATGTGGGATGTGCAGGTCGCAGGACGCTCTACAGCATCGGCGGAGATAGGCCACTCATGGCCACACCAGCCACCACTGTAGGTGATTTACGCAACGAAGTCCCTTCAGAACTTGTGAACAGGTTTAACGAGGTTCTGGCACAACACCCACAGGTGTTTGCGGCTGCTGGCATGCTACGCCGCATGACGGTGACGCAGCACACCATTCCCACCCGCCCACATGAACCCAAATTTGTCAAACCCTTTGGGTTCGGACCCTACGAGCGCGAGGCAATCTTGATCCAGATAGCCGAGATGTTGCATGATGGAGTGATCGAACCGAGCGAGTCGCCCTACAACTGCCTGGTGATAATGGCGAAAAATAAGGATGGCTCGCTCAGGTTTTGTGTCAACTTCAAACCCATCAACTCCGTCACCATCCCTGCACTACCACCTCTCATTAATATCACATCGCTCTGGCAGGGCTGGGGACCCATTGCATCGTCACGTCCTTAGACCTTAAATCGGGATACTGGCAGGTGCCGTTATGCCCTGAGGACATGACCAAGACCGCATTCACCGCACCTGATGGCCGCAGGTTTCAGTTCTGGGCCATGCTGTTCGGGCTGATGGATGGCCTGCGTCCTAGATGGGTTTGTGGGCAAGTTTGCCGCTGCCTATCTGGACGATGTGATCTTCTGGTCAAGAACGTGGGAGGAACATGCACAACACCTTGCCATGGTCCTCGAATGGCTGGCCAGACACGGACTGACCTGCACACCCCACAAATGTCATGTCGGTGCGACGGAGCTGGAATACCTGGGCCATATTGTGAGCACGAACTGATGTCGGCCTCTGCCAGCGCAACTTGATTTAATAGAGGCCAAAACCGTACCATGCACCCGCAAACAGTTGCAACAGCTGGAAGGCCTGCTCAATAGGCTAAGAGGCTTTATTCCCCACTTCGCCACAGTCACTGCGCCGATGACGGCCCTCCTGTCTCCCAAAACCAGGTTCCGGTTCCTATAATCGAAAGTCGAACTTCGTCAGCGAGAAGTAAAATAAATTAATCGATTATAGAGTATGACAAGTACGATGGAGAACCTCCGATTTTTGTCCAAATCTCACAAAATGCTCAGCAGTGAAAGGATCAAATTTAGATATAAGCTCAATAGAGCCAAGAAAATTTCTGTTTAGTGCAGATTTAAAAATTTCATTTTGACCGTGAAAGGAAGCCCACGAACAGCTAAAAACTTAATTGTTTCTATTACACGTAGTAATACATTTCGCCAATAAGTTATTTCTTCAATATATTGTTTGACTATTTGGGTATCCAATCGTTGTAAAAGTTTTCCTCTACATACATATTGTCCCAAACATTACGATGATCCGATGAATCTTTTTTAACAATATAATCTCGAAATAATCGTTTACTTGCCACAGTGCAGGGTCACTTGACAGAATATATGGCTTTTCTTCTATTAGAATTTCGTCTTCATTGTAGATCGTCGGCATCGTCGCTATTATAGTGCTAGTGTTGGGCGAAGATACTTAAGAACAGTCCGCGGTAGAGGGACCAGGGCAAGAAATCGCTGGCGATAGTGCAGCATTCGTCACTGTTTTGTTCCTTTCTGCAGAACTCGTAAAAAATGTTTCTAGTTTAAGAGTATGTTTTAAAATATTTTCAATCTTCTTTTCCTTTTCTTTTGCTTTTTTTCTGTATTCTGCTCCACTTGGCTTTTTTACTATCGAACTACTCTCATTACCACTCATAGTCTTAAAAAAAAGCACGGAAACACTAAGGAAAGGACAATAAATATCAATCACCAAATACGAATTTACTCGAGCGCGTGATATGACGGACGAACGACGATTAACGAAAGAGATAAGACAAATGAATGAAGCGCGGCAAAGTATACTAACTTTTAACCACCGGGGTGTTGATGTGTATCATCGCGTGTGGCAAACTGCACTGTTGCCAGCTCACTCACTCGCTCGACCACCGACTTATTCGAGTGACAAGTCAGTGTTTGTTTTACGCGCGCTTTTTATAATTTCAAAATTTATTGTTTAAATCAGTGAGTCGTAAGCTTTTTCAGTTCACAGCACATTTAGTTTTATTGTTTTGTCTCGGTCTAGTTGAAATATGTAGGGTAGATGCAATTATGCTAGATTAATAGTGCATGCGAAGACACGATTTCAGCACCCCCCCCCCCCCTGGCCCTCGTCAACTGCGTAAGGTAGCAAATAAGCATTACCTTGTTGGGATACAACAATAACCTATCTCGCAAACTGTAGTAAAGAACATGTCCAAACCCAATCCCTGTTAAGTAACGAAAAAAACAACTTTTTTTAATCAAACTGTTCCCTACTTCAGGCCAAGAAACTTATATTAGTCCATTAAAGTGGACATTTGGTAACCATCGATACATTTTATATGCCACATATCCTTTAGATAGCAGAAATATAATGCTAATTAAGTTGTGTAAAATTAATTTTCTCAAGTACTTTTAAAGTTGCCATTATTTGTGTTAATGAGCCTTAAATTTGTCGCGTACCCATCTCCGTAGAATACGTGGAGACGTGGCGGACGTCTCTGGGCCGTTTTCTTGTATTGCCCGGCACCAGCTCTCTCGCGTAGAGCAGCCTCCTGCGGGGAGGCAGGTGTGGACCGTCTGGCTCGTGTAGCTGCCGAGGGACGTCTCGCGCGCTGGAGAAATGTGCGGTGCAGGCTAGTTATGTTAGTCCATGTGTTTTGGCCTGTGGACACACCAGATACAAAACAACACACGCACACGGTAAAGAACACGATAAAAGAGATAATAATAAACTATAGAATATAAAACAAAAGCGATAAAAGCGGCGAGTTTATGGAGCGTCTCGCGGCCGCGTCTAGCCTCGAAAGTGGCTCGCACGGGACTGGAGACCAGGACGCCGGCGCACTGCTCTTGCGCTCACAGAGTAGAAATGACGACATTCCCAAAGCCGCGGCACGCTGCGGACAGGGCTGTGATCCAGGCTTTAACCCAGAGGCATGGAAGTACGACGTCAGACGCCCCCCCCCCCCCCTGGATAAGCCCGGGTCTAGGCCGTCCGTGCTTCCACCCGAGGCAGCAGGATAGGGACGCCCTCTCCCGCGGCGGTCGTCGGGGTTAGGGCCGCCTCTCTCGCCCCGTACTCGCCGGGTCGTCGTCCACAAGCGCGTCCAGCTCCGAGCCTGTGACATAGTCTGCCAAGTAACGTGGAGCTCGGCGACGTAGTCGGTTGCGTCTCGGGGTCGTCTCAGCCGGCTCCTCGACTGTGACTCGGAACTCTGCATCGACGAGGGAGCCACCATGTCCCCATCCGCCTCGGGTGGGGGAGAGTGGCTCAGCTGCCTCCTCCTCGTCCAGCTCGGTCACCAGAGATTGTTCGTCCACCCCATCGGCACCCGCCTCGGGCATCCCGGTGACGTCACAGATCTGTGTCCGCGTCGTGCGTCTCCGACGGCGTCGCCATGGACTGGTGGCCGAGCTTCCTGCTGTTTCCAGGGTCGCTGTTTCTGGGCTGGGGGTGGCATGGAACAGGCCCCGCATGCCTCGGGGCGTGATAGAGTCGTCTGATGTAGGTGTTTCGTCCGCTTCTACTAGAGTGACATCTTCAGAGACCAAATTTTCTCCTGGGAATGTTGTTCTCCGTATGGTGTCTCGGTGCACTTTTCGCAGCCGCCGTCCACCCATGCAGACTAGGTAGGTGCTCCTACTTGGCCGTTTAAGGATCGGGTGTGGTCCCGACCATCTGGGGCTCAACCCAGCACTGTAGTTCTTCGGCGTGCTGGACAGAGGCTGCGTGCGCACGTATACCAGTTCTCCAGGTTGGAGTTCCAGTGGCATTCGGGTCGTCTGCAGTGTTATCTGGCGAGTATAGGCCCTCTGGTGTTCGCATGCTGTTGTTATTTCTACCTCTCGCTGTTGACGGTGCTCCTCTGGGTCTTCTTCTTCATCGGCTACCCCGTGGGCTGTCCATTCTCCTGGCAAGGGCAAATTGTTGCCTTGGACCATTTCCGCCGGGGTTATTCCTGTGGCTGCATTGGTTCTGCGATGGATGCAAAACAGAGCCTCTGCAAGATGGTCGTCCCACATAGTATGGTCGCTACCCAGCCTTATGTGCATCTGGACTTTCAACTCTTGGTTTCGTCTCTCCGTCGGGTTGGCTCGGGGGTGGTAGGCAGGTGTGGTCCGGTGTTGGACGTGCCACGAGTTGCACATCTCCCGCCACTGCCTCCCGACGAATTGGCTGGCGTTGTTCGTCAGCAGGTCTCTCACGTAGCCCCAACACGGGAAGAATTCTGTTTGCAATATTGTCCCAATGGTGTTGGCCCGAACGTTGCTGGTGGGGTAAGCTTCTACCCAACGGGTGAAGAGATCGGTTACTACCACCAGGAATCTCTTGCCCCGGGCTGTGCGGGGATATGGCCCCATGACGTCCAGCGCGAAAGACTGGAAAGGGGTAGTGGAAATGCGAGGCTGTAGTTGCTCTGTCCCGTCGCTCCACCGCGCTTTCCGCTCTTAACATGTCTCACAAGTCCTCACGTACTCCTGCACGTCCCGGCCCATGCCGGGCTAGTGGTAGTGCTGACCGATCGCCCGCCGTGTTTAGTTTGCCCCAGGGTGTCCAGCCAGGTCGTGATCATGCATAAAGCGCAACACCGCTTCACATGCCTCCGGTGGGACATAAGTACGCCACTCCTGAACAGGTCCCATTCCTCGTGTGTAGAGCACGCCATCCCTCGTAGTCCAGGTCTCACATGGTTCCGCTATTTGCTTCGGGCGTCTGCGGTCAGCGTCCTGAGAGGTGCGTTGGGCATCGTGCACCCGACATTTCAGCTCGACCAGGTCCGCAGGAGGCGGGTCGTCGTCCACACCTAGAGCAAGAAGGTGGCAGGTTGGGTCCCTTGGGTGGTGGTGATCCATCTCACGGCCAGGTGGCAGTATCTCGTCCCAAGATACCTCGTCCTCCAGGCACAATCCCTCATCAGGGTCCCGTGACAGGGCATCCGTAAGCTTGTTTTCTACTCCTGGAACGTGCTCCACAACGAAGTCTAACGACTGTAGAAACAGCGCCCACCTCATGAGTTTGCTTTTCCGCCCCTGGAGGGTCCGTAACCATGTGAGGCATTGGTTGTCTGTGCGTAATACAAATTGCCTACCCTCGAGGTAAGGACGGTACTTCCTTAGTGCCCATACCACTGCCAGGCAATCCTGTTCATTGCTGTGGTAGTTTCGTTCAGCACGGCCGAACTTCGCACTGGCGTAGTCGATTATGCACCTGTCCCCATTTTCGTCTCGTTGGTAAAGCACCGCGCCCACCCCGTCTGTGCTCGCATCCATCTGAATGTACAGCGTCCTCTCGGGGTTTATCCGTGACAGAGTGTGGCATTGGATAAAAGCCGCCTTCAAGCTGTCCAGCGCCTTCTGTGCAGCCGGTGTCCAGTGGTAGCGCTGTCATGGTGACAGATCTGTCAGGGGGGCAGTGAGCGTGGAGAACTGCGGGATATAGTTCCGCAGCCAGTTGGCGAGGCCCAAGAGCTTCTGCAACTGCTTGCGGGTTCTAGGGGGTTCAGCTTCTGCAATTTTCGCCATGTGCATCGGGTGCGGACGATTACCCTCAGCATCCACCACATGCCCCAAAAACTCCACATCTCTCCATCCAACATGACACTTCTGTGTGGCACATGTCAGGTGGTGTGTCTCCAGCTGCTCCAGGACCAGGGAAAGGTGCCGCACATGGTCCTCCCAGGTCTTGGAGTACACGATCACGTCGTCGAGGTAGGCTGTCACGAACTGGCCAATGTACCCTTCCAGTATGCGGGCCATCATAGCTTGAAATGTGGCCGGCGCACACTTGAGCCCAAACGGCATGGCACAGAACTGAAAGCGTCTACCATCGGGCACCGTGAACGCAGTCTTTTCTCTGTCACCTGGGTGTATTGGCACCTGCCAATAGCCCGAACGTAAGTCAAGGGTCGTGAACACTCGTGCATTGCCCAGGCCTGCCAAGGCCTCGTCCACACTGATCTGCGGTGGTGGAGAACTGATGGTGTCTCTATTCAGGGGACGGAAGTCCACACAGATGCGCATGGTCCCATCCTTCTTGGCAGTAAGGACAATGCGGGAGTTGTATGGGCTGTTGGAGGGTTCAATGACACCATCTCGCAACATTTCGTGCACGTTGCTCGCGGAAACCATATCCCCTGGGGGCCTCAAACACTGGTTGGTCGTGCATAGTGGGGATTCGGTGTTCTGTAACCGTTGTGGGCCTGAGTGGGTCGGCAGTGGCGAAGATGCTCTGTCTTTCCCTTATGAGACGCCGAATGCATTCTGATACTCTGGGGGTACATCATTATCCACATCTTCTAACTTCGTGGGTTCTCTCGGGGGAGCTGGTGCTCTACCTAGTGCATACACTGCCAGGCGCTTATGTTTGCCGACATTCACTAGCCCAGAGGCTGGTGCTATCACTGTGTCATGCTCAACCAACCAAGGCTGTCCTCCCGGAGTCCCTCTTCTACAACTGCTGCTGTCTGTGTAAACATATCCCTCACATTTACCGTTATGATGGCGTCCCCGATGGCTGTCCTAACTCCGGTGCTTGTGGCCAGGCGCAGCGCGCAGCGTCTCGGTGTGACGTCCGCTGGCGGTACCAAATGTTGGGCCACAAACACGTGGCTCGCACCTTTATCTACGAGAGCGGCCGTCGGTCTCCTGTTCAGAGTGACGGGTACCCGCATCAGCCGGTCGCCTGGGGTGGTGAGCTGTCCCAGTGTTATGTGTGTCTCGGTCGTGGCTTCGGGAAGGGGGTTAGGTGATGTGGGGGGCAGAACTGTGGGTTCTACACCCCCTGCTGCCCGTTTCCCGCCGGTTGTCATTGGTGTTGTTGTTGTTGTTGTTGATGTCGTTTTGGGCAGTCCTGATGCCAATGGAACGTGTCCTTGCGGACATCCAAGGCGACACTGGGGTGGTCGGCCTCCGTCCCGCCGATTCCGCGCATTCCGCCACTCTGGTGCGGTGGTCTGTCGGCTGCCACTCGGTGGGCCTTCGATTGCCCGTGCTGCCATCTGCTGTGGACGTTTGGACTGCGTGTCTCCCTCTGGGAGAGCGGGCGCTCTGTACTGGTGTCTGGGCTCTCGTCCAGGAATGGTCGTAATTGTCCGGCGCCTCAGAAGGCGCTGCAGGTTGCCCTCCGTGGCTACGGCCTGTCGCACATATTCTTCAACAGACCCGTTGCAATACGGCCTGAGGAAGGGTTGTAATTCTTCCCGCACTAACACGGCCATGTCCGGCAACGCCTGCTCCGGCGCCTCCCCTGGGGCTATGCGACGATAAAGCTGCAACTTGCCCGCCAGGAATCTCTCCACCGATTCCATGTTCCTCTGCACCTCACCGTAGAAACGGGCCTTGCAGCTCAAGACTGCCTGGCGGTCATCAAATCGCTGCATGAGACGCGTGGCGAACTCCCGCCACTGCATATCGTATCGCCCCCATAGAGTCCACCACTCACGAGCTCGCCCACACAACTGTTCGCTCGTGCGTTGTGTCCACTCCTCTACTGGCACACTGCACTGTAACATACGCCTTTCACACCATCGCACAAACTCCCGTGGGTCAACCATGCACAAGCCCGCTAAACTCTGGCAACACTATACGCCCGGCCCCTGTGGCAACCCGCACAGCGTACGCGACTGGCAACGCTGCCGAGTTTGTAGGCATGTCCCAGTAAATTAGGTTCGGCGACGGTGGATTCTGGTTCGGTAACATCGACCCGACACGGTTGACCGAGCAGCCTCTACACACGTCACATTCCCCTTTTTCCTGGTACACGGCACTCGCTGTGTTCGAGGCTAACCTATGCATCTGCTCTGATGATGTATCCCTGACCCACAACAACACACCCTCAGCAGCTTCTGTCTTCACCTCACTGCACCTCAGTGGTGCGCACGTGCACATGTTCCGACACTGCAACTCTCCTGTCACAAGGTCCATGCCTTTCGGTAGATGACACGTCGCGCACGTAACTGTCAAACCGCGCGGCAGCATTGTTTACAAACACGGGGCCACGTGGCCGCTCCGTCTGCGCAGCCTGCCCGCGCAGGCTATCACCGCACCCACCCGAACAACGCCGACGCCCCACGAAGATCACCGATGGCAGAATGGTGAAAGGGGAGAAAAGGAGGGGGTACCACGGTGCGTTATCACATGTAAGGGGGAGGGGGGTGAATCAATGGGAAATATAATCCGGTTGCAGGACGGGAGACGGCGATGCGTTATCAGCTGAACCGTGAAACTGATAGGTATTGGATATGTGGGAAAGGAATGGTTGCGTCCTTGTGTTGATGAGATCAGACATACTGTTTAGGTGGATAAGTGAATCCATCCATTGTCCCAGGTGGATTTTCACGCTGTCTGATCACTTACTGTACACTCTTTTCCCGCACTGCACGCACTCTCTTGTGGACTTGAAGTTTGCCACACGTACGGGTGCAAATGTCGCATACCCGTCTCCGTAAAATACGTGGAGACGTGGCGGACGTCTCTAGGCCGTTTTCTTGTATTGCCCGGTGCTAGCACTCTCGCATAGAGCAGCCTCCTGCGGGGAGGCAGGGGTGGATCGTCCGGCCCGTGTAGCTGCCGAGGGACGTCTCGCGCGCTGGAGAAATGTGCGGTGCAGGCTAGTTATGTTAGTCCATGTGTTTTGGCCTGCGGACACGCCAGATACAAAACAACACACACACGGTAAAGAACACGATAAAAGAGATGATAACACACTATAGAATATAAAACAAAAGCGATAATAGCGGCGAGTTAATGCAGCGTCTCGCGGCCGCATCTAGCCTCGAAAGTGGCTCGCACGGGACTGGAGACCAGGACGCCGGCGCACTGCTCTCGCGCGCACGGAGCGGAAGTGACGTCATTCCCAAAGCCGCGGCATGCTGCGGACAGGGCTGTGATCCGGGCTTTAACCCAGAGGCACGGAGGTACGACGTCAAATTGTTCAAAATGTATTCCGGGATAGTTATGTCTTACGATTATCACAAAAATGACTATATACGAGTGTTTATAAATCTGTCAAATTGTTTAAAATAAGAGAAATTAAAGTTATTTTCTTTGTCATGTTTAACATTTCACAATACATATATTACATCGATTAGTAAAAATACTTTTTGCGAAACATGTATAGTTATTCTATTTTATAATACCTTTACTTATAAGTACATCCGACAGACTGGGTTGGAACTCCATGCCCAATCCAAAACAAAATCAGTTACGAACGTTTTTCAAGGGACGACAGCTCATTGCCAAGAATTCTATACTGGTCCGTGGTTTTGGAGGCATAAATTCATCTGGACAATCCTATGAGCATCGATTCGACTGTGCAACACCTCTGGATGAGATTTAAGGCATAATATGATCACTTAAGACCTTCATTGTGTACAGACATGTGCCGGAAATTTGGTATTTCGACACTTTTTTTCCTTCTTATTTTATATAATTTTAAATTATTTTTGGAAATTTTATTTTTCTTTATAATTTTGGTTACTAAAGGGCGATTTACACTTTTTTAGACTGGTGTACTCCCCTAAGTTAAACTTTGTGCCAGTAGTCTGAAGCACCTTTCCCAGAGACCTATAGGATCTTTTGCAGATCTAAGAGTTTGTTGGCTGCCAGTTTAAAATTTCCCTCGCTTACAGGCACGCCCCAGGCCTGTAACGTTACTTCACTTCATGACTAAAACCGCCTACAGCAGCTCTGGACGAGCTGTTACCATTTCTCATAGGCGAGCTGACCATAGCCTTTACTGTCACGAATACGCATTAGGTTCTCTCCTCGAAAAGTACGTCATAGATGCTTGTTCCCAGCGTCGTTGCGTTGTCTGCCCTACCTAACTCCATTCCCCCCCCCCCTCCCTTTTCATTTCCCTTTATTGGCCTTTTGCGCCATTTAAGTATACTGTCTGGAAACAGGTCTTATTCTTTGGAATTTGGACTTCTGTTTCAGACAGGGTTCCAAGTTTGGGGCAACCAAAATCCTCTGCCAGTATATCTAGAGTTGGATCCTGAGCAGAATCCACCATCTTTAGGCCTACTACCTCGATCACCGTCAACCTACAGCCCCGGGTGATACCCGCTTCATTCCATTATTTTCTTTGCGAACTCAAAAACAGTGTAACCCAGTTAATACAGCGGACAGTTAAAGCAGTTCAAGGAGAGGAAATTTATATAATGTTTTGCAAGGACTATATGTACAACCTGTAAAGTTGGCGATGTTAATTTCAGTCCTGTTTTTAAATATTGTTATTTTTGTTAAACATTTAGGGCCGGCCCGATAGTAAATAAGTTCAAAGAATATAATATAAGTGTAATTGTGAGGAATTTAATTAAGATCACTTATTCATGAAAAACAGACGTTACAAAAAAAATTTAATCTATAAAAAAGAAAGAACAAGGATTAATAAAATAAGGAAGTCTATAGACGTAACGGTTATTTATTTTTTTTTTTTTTCCTAACCTAAGTTAAAACTAAGTGTGTTTGGGAGGGGTCCGGGTTAGGGAGAGACTCTAAGTGCGTCTCAGGCCGAAGCCTATACGCTCTAATCATGCAGGGGGTACCATGCAGAAAAGGGAACATGCATCGTGTGCTAGGAGGGGGATTGGCCAGCCATGGCAGCGATTGGCGCCATGACTAACTCCCCTCACTGACTATTCTAGACTAAAACTAGATAAGTTGGGCCCAGGTAAAACCTGCATAGACACAGGGAAAACCCTGGGCACTTACATGCGGGATGCAACATTTCATGCATTAATTACATGCGGGTTGGCTACGGGAATAGAAGGATGGCTCAGGAAGAAGAGTTGGAAGAGTAGAAAATATCTACTAAGCAAGGGCGGGCACTTGGACATTTTTGTCCGCATTTGGGTGTTTGGTCATGACTGGTTTTTAGGGGGCGACTTCGTCGTTTCCCCCAGGCTGCCAGCCAGCCAGGTGAGCTGAAAGAAAGAAAGGTGCATCTTACAACTATGAGTTATATGGCCGCAGCACCCAGGTTGCCCCAGTTACCACGGCCATGTATGCCCGACACAATGTGCTGCCAGCCTGGGCATGTCAATCATTGGCTAGTCCAATGTTGATTATTTGCACCGCAGGACGTGGTCAGACACATGGTCGGACACCTATTCTTCGATAGTGAGTCTACTCACTTAATAATTAAAAATAAACATTCCTATGAGAGTGGGGAATTTGTGTGTTGGTGTATTCATTAGGGCCCCGCTGGGCCAAAAAATAATTAGGGCCCCGATGGGCCAAAAAATTCATTTTCATTAGGGCCCCGCTGGGCCAAAAGCATGTGTGTCGCCGGATTCGCTAGGGCGGGGGGGGGGGGGGGGGGGAATTTAATTCAGTCACAATGTGCTGCCAGCCTGAGCATGTCAATCATTGGCTAGTCCAATGTTGCATATTTGCACTCCAGGACGTGGTCAGGCACATGTTTAGAATTTTATTACTTAATGCTAATATTAGGACTTAAAGTTATGTCTTAAGAAATTAAAATGCTTAATACTAAGTCTGGAGCTGCCAGAAATACGAGTGTAAAACTGCGCGATTCTTAAGCAGAATTTTCTCGCCAGTCCGCAACCACAGAGTTGGGGTCGGGCCTCGGCTGAGCGCAGGTGCGCTGTGATTGGCCGGAGCCTCCAGCCAATCACGGGCCACTACGGTGGTCGATGCGCCAGGATGGATTTCGGGCGTTTGTATTTTTGTGTTTCGTCGGGATCATAATTTCCGAGTGAGGAAATATGCGGATTTAAACTATTTACGCATTTATCGTAAAAAGTTTGTGTTGTACGAGTGTAAAAGTCTTGCAAAGTCTCTGACTCGGTTTCACGATGCAATGCTTCTACAGGGCAGTATCGTGGGGCGTCTGTGGCGATTCGAATGCACCTATTCTGAATCCTCTGCAGTTTTATTAGGTGTGAGGGGGCAGCTGTTGCCCAGACTGGGGCTGCATATGTAATTATTGGGCGTATTAGAGCATTGTACAGCAGTAGGCCGGTTTTAACCTTGCTGCCGCATCGTCTACTCATTACTGGGTATAGTGCACTGATCCTAGCCTGCGCTTGCGCTCGCCTAGTGTCAATGTGATTGCGCCAGAGTAGTTTTCTATCCATGTGAACACCTAGATATTTCACTACATCCTTATGCGGTATTTGTTCGTCAAACAAACGTATTTGCGGCCTGCGTTCTACAGGCGGGAGATTTTTACGAGTAAATACAATAGCCTCTGATTTCGTTGTATTTACTTTTATACGCCAAGTCGTGCACCATTGTTCGAACTCAGTGAGCGCGACTTGCAGTCTGTTGGTAGCTAGCTGGAGGTTGTGGGACCTGCTATACAGCACTGTGTCATCTGCATAACAGCCCAGCTTTACTAGTCGGTGTGCGGGGCGTGGCATGTCACTGACATATATATTAAAGAGTACAGGGCCTAAGATGCTTCCCTGTGGTACACCTGCTCTTATTTGTTTTATGTCTGACAGAGCTCCTTCAGTAGATACTCTAAAGGTTCTGTCTGCTAAATAGGACGCGACTAGTTTAATATAACAGTCTGGAAATCCTGTTTGGTAGAGTTTGTAGATTAGCCCCGCATGAAATACTCTGTCGAAGGCTTTTTCTACGTCTATAAACGTAGCGACTACATAATCCTGTACATTAAATGCGCTTGTGATTTCTTCTGTCAGGCGCACGAGCTGATGTACTGTCGAGTGTGTACTGCGAAAGCCGAACTGTTCATCCGGCAGTATGTTATTCTCGTGGATGTGTACATTAAGTCTGTGTAGTATAATACTCTCCACGACTTTAGACACAGTACTTAGCAGACTGATAGGTCTGTAATTCTGTGGCAGTGTTTTATTTTTACCTGGCTTGTGAAAGACTATAACTCTAGCCTCTTTCCACTGTGAGGGAAAAATATTTAACCGAAACATTGCATTTATGCACTCAGCTAGATATTCGAGTGTTTCGTTCGGGAGTTGTTTGAGAACAACAGCCTGTATGCCGTCATTCTCGGGAGCTTTTCGCGGCTTCATTTTCTTGATAGCACGCTTTATTTCTTGCGCCTGTGTAAGTAGAGGCTCAGAGGTTGTGGGCAGTCGCAATTTAACACGGAGTTCGCGGTAAATTTGCGCCGTGAATATCCTATCGCAGGGCTGCATGTTGGGCTGGAAAGCTGCTTCCAGTGTGTCGGCGAAAGCTTGTGCCTTATCACAGGGCTGAAAAACTACACCATTGTTTGTTTCAAGGGGCGGGATTTTTTCCGATTTATTTAAAATCCGCTTCGTCATTGTCCAGGCACTTCCGTCCTGGGTGTCGAGTCGCGCGATTTTAGTTTCCCACTGGCTGCCTCGCCAGAGTGAGATTTCGTCTGAAATGATTGTTTGGAGTTCATTTATTCGGCGTATCGTCTCTTGTGTACGACGCCGTGTGTATTCACGCCGCAGTCGATTTTTTTGTGAAATCAAGCTGCGGATGTATTCTGGCAGCTCGTCGTGTGCTAACCTAACCTCCTTTTCTGGGTTGCACTGGCTAATACCATCCTGGATTTTTTCTGTTAGGTCTAATATCGCGGAATTTAAATTATCGCTGTTTTCAATAGTTATTTCGGCCGCGTCGGGGAGATTTACTGTTAAATAGTTTTTAAATTGTTGCCAGTCCGCGTTTTTATAGTCCCTGATTTTTCGTGGCTGGTTGGAGTCTATATTTGCGTCATCAAATTTTAAATGAACAGGGAAATGATCCGATGACATGTCGTGTACAACCTCGAGTTCGAATCCCGTGTTGACACGTTTGTTCAGGGCGATATCTAAAATATCAGGCATGTCGTTCAGTCGACCAGAGTCGTGTGTGGGCTCTGAGGGAGCATGTACAGTGTAGTTTTTGTTGAGTTGGTGAGTGTAGAGTAGTCTGCCGTTCGCTGTAGCGCGCCTGCAGTTCCACTCTATGTGTTTGGCATTAATATCGCCTACAGCAAGGAAGCTCGGGGCCGCTCCATATAAAGTATCCAGGTCTGCCTCACTGAGGGACCTGCCGGGTGGGGCGTACATCGCAATTAATTTAATTTGTTGCCGATTTATGTTTAAATTTATTCCTATAGCCTCCAGTTGTTGGAAATCAGGGAGCTGGCAGGCAGTGTGTTGTACACTAGTGTGTACAGCAAGGGCTACTCCACCGCCTCGTGCGTCTCGATCGCGCCTATAAATGACATAATTTAATATTGTCAGCCTGTCTGTCGGAGTCAGATGCGTTTCGTTTATCGCAGCTATTTTTATTTTATATTTATCCAGGTGGTTGATGAATTCCGGTAGTTTATTTTTAATGCCGCGTGCATTCCAGAAGAGGAGGGAATGTAACTTAAGACTAGTGGCTGCGTGTGTGCTGCAATTCGGTGCCGAATTATTGTAGGTCATCGACAACGACCCCAGCAAGCGCACACACGCAATCCATGGTGGCTCGTATTTTGTCGGCCATGGATTTGGACGTGTCTAGCCAGATGACTAGAAGCTGGCACAGAGGGCCGATGGCACTCCGCAGTTGGGCGTTGCCTATGATGGCCTGGTGTGAGTGGATGACCGCCTGGATGTCCGCGAGCTGCGGTGCCTGGGCGCTGGTGGACGGAGTCTGCTGGGCAGTTGG
Source organism: Bacillus rossius redtenbacheri (assembly GCF_032445375.1). NCBI lineage: Eukaryota > Metazoa > Arthropoda > Insecta > Phasmatodea > Bacillidae > Bacillus > Bacillus rossius. The sequence continues at coordinate 60,177,270 of NC_086332.1, forward strand.
CAGCTCTGGTGCTGCATCGACTGCCATTGCTGCCACGGGTGCGGCCTGCGGCTGGGTGGGGGCTGGCGTTCTCTTCGCCGGTGTGGGAGCTGGCTTGGTGGCTGTCAGCTTGTCCTGGGCGGGCTGTCGGGGCCTGTCCTGGGCGGGGCGCGGGGGCTTTCCTTGGCCATTTTTGTGGCCGGTGGGGTTCTTCTTGAACCCCTTCTTCTTCTGCCACGGGTTGTTGGCAAGGACTGGGTAGTCCAGCTCATTGTGGCTGGGCTCCCAGTGCTGCTGCAGGGGCGCAAACCGGCTCCCGCTGGCCTGCGCCAGGTAGTCGCCGAAGCACGGCGGCGGTGGGCCCCAGGGGTTGTGTCTTGGGGGGGCGTGATGTCCCTGCGGTGTCTGCTGTTGAGGCTGGGGCTGGTTGGTGGCGCGCATGTTGTCGCGCATGTCGCGGCGGGACTGTAGCTCCCGCTTCTTTCGTTCTTGGGGGGGAAGGTGCCTCCGTGTTTCCTTCTTGTATGCACTGCACCCCTTGAAATTGGCGCAGTGCGGTTCCTCGCAGTGAGCACACTTTTTGTGCTCCTGCTGGCCCCCGTGCGGGCATTCGATGGCGCAGTGCGGGCCACTGCACCACCTGCAGACTGGTGCTGCACTGCAGCCTTTGCCCACGTGATTGAAACGTTGGCAGTTGCTGCACTGCGCAGGTCCCTTCGGTCGCCTGTAGTCGTCCACGCGAATCCGCATTCCAGCGAATTCGCGCAGAGCCTGAATGGTCGCTGAGTCGCACGACTGCGGCACCTCAATGACGAGGGCGTCGCACTTCTCCCGTCTCCGCCTGTTCTCCAGGAACCAGTGGTTCTGGACGGGCAGGTTCAGTGCGGCGAACTCCTCTTTTAGGAAGTCTGTTGGTGTGTGACGGTTTACGCCGCGCAGTACAAATTTTTTCGGTACTTCATGCTGTTGCAGAAGCACCGAATGCTGCGCACCAATGGCCTGAAGGGCCTTAACTGCGCGCGTGTAGTCCGCGATGGTGGCGGTGTGGACCATGATTTCGTCCTTCCCGCGGTTTGTGCATGTGAAGCGCTCGGTGAGGGCATTCTTGAGTGTATGGTACACTCGCGGGTACTGGTGCCCCTGGTCAAGGAACACGTAGAGTGGCTTGACGCGATGGGCCTTGGGCGCTGCCGCAGGTGGCTATTGGTTGGGGGGGGCGGGGCCCGCCTGCTCGGTTGAGGAAGAGGCCGCCATCTCGTGGTGCGACCTCTTCGCCTTTTTCGTGGCGACTGTCTGCCAGTCGCCATCGGTTGCGTCCTCCTGAGGGGAGGGCATTGAGTCGTCCATCTCTGTCATTATGTCTTTAAGTCGCGTCAGCCTCACACTCGTGAGCACCCACTGACCGTCCCCCGGGGCTAAGTTAGCCGGGTTCAGGCTAGGCTGAAGGGGATCTAACTCCCCGGGTGTCTCAGAGCTCGTTGGTCGTAAATATTACCTTTACCTGGTACCGTTACACTCTACCTGCCTGCGCACTCTGGGTGCACAGGCTACCTTTCAGGAAAACACTGGGTAGCACTGTGAAGTGCTACACACAGCTTTAGGCGCAGAGCTCCTCTCCGTACGTCCGTCCTCGGCCAAGGCTCAAGGCAAACTCCCAAAAAGAAAAAAAAAATGTAACGGTTGTTTTTATTTAATTAATCTATAATAACGATCCCTTTTTCTCCCTAGTGTTCGTAGGGAGTCTCTAAATTTGTTTTGTTTACTCTTAGGCTGTATCCGAATACATAGGGATGCGTCCTTAGCACACACATCCCTACATCCGTTAGCAAATGCAGCCACAATGTAGAGGACGCATTTCTAATGGATGGATAGTATCCGAATACTTTTACTACTAGCACCACCTGTTGACTGTCAGTCGTACTAATGTTCACGCAGCCATTTTGTGTAGGGATATCTACGAATATTCAGCAAAACGTAAATAATAAATACCTACCAATTAAAAAATAATGTAACGTGTATGTTATATATGTTAGCGATCCAAATAAAATACATTTTATAAATTGTAAACTTTAAAAATACTTATGAGTTTTGAATTATCCTTTAAGTTTAAATTCGTATTTTTATTATATTTATTAACGTCTTAATTTGTCTCTGTTTAAGTTATCACTTTCGCTTATAATGTTTTAAACAAATATTTTGCAGAAAATCTGAAGTAATATTATACACAAACAAAATAAAACCCAATTCCGAAGCTAATGGATGTAGGGACGCGTTAGTGGATGCGAGTGTCGCATCCCTAGAAATCTCGAATTAGTGGATGCGTGAAGGGATGCATCGGCATCCCTTGTGAGAATTCGGATTCAACACAAAGATGGCCGCGTCCACTACGATGCACTTTTAGTGGATCCCTTAGCTAAGGGATCCATTAGGCCAGTATTCGGATACAGCCTTAGTGTCGCCTCTGTTGTTGACTTTTTATAGTTATTAATTGAGGGCCCCAGTATTCAGAGTTTCCAAATCTTTTTACCTTCTTAATTAATTATTGTTTAAGAAACTTGGGGTATTACAGACACTTTCAACGAATTCATTCATCAACGAATATTGTTTGAACCGTACCCTGGAATTGTTTTTTTCTCACTGAGCGATCCTATTGAATTTGTTTTTTTTATAATCTTTCATCCAAAGAGAGTCCAAATGATATCGGAAGTGAAGCGAATCAAGCCGGGTCTCTGCTAGGCAACGCTTAGAAAAATACTCTTCTAATTGTCGGAATAATATTCTTGATGATTTATCAAACGCAATAAATATGACTACTTTCATTAAGGCTCAAAGCCTAAATTAGTTGACTTTTGCTTCTTATCCTCTATTTTGTATATTTAATTAAATTTCACATCTATTGACAACCGTCATGTCTATGATTCAAACGCCATTCTTTTTCATTTACCCGCTTTTTGGCACTAGTGCAGACGAGTTGTGTTTTAAGATTTTGTAGATTTATTCTTTACATGGCATTGTTTAAGCATTGCTGTTACGGTGTTTGTATACATTTTATGTTTTATTTGTATTGCTGATTGCAGTTTCAATTTTACGGATAATTTGACAGGTTCTGTGTTTTCCCTCCAACGAATTCTGTTGGTGCTTGGTGTTTGTATGGTGCATAATGCCATTGCTGCGAGGTAAACCTTTTGAGGTCTTACAGCCTACAAATGATTTCAAAGATGATGAAGAATTATTTCCATGTGAAATGACTGATGAGGTATTCAGGACATATGAGTAAGTATTTTTTCTTTGATTTCGAAACTATTGATTATGTTTCATTTGGGCAAGCATGTTTCTTTCACTAGTACCTAATTCGAATAATTGCACAAGCTTAACTAATTATTGCAGTAGGTTGCGTGGATGAAAGTACTGTCAAACTGCCTTTCTGAAGGTACCTATTACAATGACAAGGAAATGTAAGTACTTATTCGAACACAGATAATGGGATGACCTTTTTATGTTTTACGTCCGTCCATGGATTCCATACGGAAACGTAGTAACTGCCGAGCAATGAGTATTGTTAATGTGACCCGACACTACTAGAATTGAACAAAGTTTGTTGTGTACATTATATGAACATATATTTGGGTACATATACTACAGGACAAAATGAACAGACGTTTTATGTTTGAATACCAAGACTCATTTACTTGTGTAATTTAAGTCTTACTATCATAGTGAATTTGTAATGCATTCTAAGACCATAGTCATTTGTGATTTTATATAAGTATTTCGATAACAACATTAATTAGTGATATTAACTCCATGTAGGATATACTGGTACACAAATATAAAAAAATAAATTTTTATTACATAACACTTAATATATGAACAAAAGTTAATTAATCTTTTTGGCAAATATTGAAAAATTTTGTTGATAAAACTGTTTATAATTTCAGACTAGTTGATTGCACAATATAAAATAGACTACAATGACAAAGAGTACATATTAAAAATACATTATTTTATTGATTCATTCAGCATATTTATTGTAAAGAGAGGTAATTCTGTAAATATCTTACTTCATGTCTTGTCTGCATAGTAAAAATAAAATTATGAAAATACCATTTTGCAACACTAGAAATGTTCCTGTATTTACCTTGAAAACAGTGTTAATAAATTCCTATTAGTTTCTGAGCAATCACAAGTTTTTATCTTACATTTCATTACTTGTGCATTGCCTCTGCTGTAACCATAAATTGTTTACCGCTGTTAGTTTGTGTGTTTGTTTTATTAAACTGTATACAAATATTGTGAATGGTTTATTATGTAAGATTAGCTACATTAAAAATACGTACTTTCAAAAAAATATTGGATAGTTGGTTGAGTTAGTTTAGCTAAATTAAAAAAATATATGAAATGGTTTATGGTTGCTATGGAATTACCAAATAAAGATTTAGCTATCATAACCTAAACAATGGTTCATATGATTTTACAGTAGGTACCTATTTTTAATGTCGCTATACTAACCCAACCAACATTCCACAATAATTTAAAGTATTATTTTTACATCACTAACGTGATGTTACTACGTGATGTTAAAGAACACTACTTTAAATAAAATTAAAAAAAAAAGGGTGGTGCGAGACTGTGTGTGTGGACAGGCGCGAGGTAAGGGGCGACCCACCGTTGAGCCTAGCTCCAGTGAGGAGTGCGAACTGTGGAACTTGATAGACATTGAGTGACTTGAGAATAAACATTTTTTTTAGTGCCAGTGATTTGTGATTGGACTTTTGAAGTACAATTATTTATTATTAATGTAAATATTTGTAATTAATAAAACTGAAAAAACTTAATTGGGCTATCCCTTACAAACCCAGTTCTCCCCACAATATAAATTGTAACAATATGTAGAGAGCACTGGTGTTTTTAATTTCAGATTATCCGATGAAAATTTGTAAATTTTTGCTGCTGAAACCACTTGGAGTATAGTTTTTTGCAACCAGTAAAAAAAAGGTTAAATGTTTTTTGTTGGGGGGGGGGGGGGGGTGGAGGCTATATCACATGGTTATCGGTAATGGGCTCCAATAGTAGATGTGGACCCGGTGAGACACACCACACACTCTCTCTCTCTCTCTCTCTCTCTCTCTCTCTCTCTCTCTCTCTCTCATATTCTCTCTCTTAGTGCCATTCTGTCTTTCTCTCATTCTATCTCTCTGTCTGTCTCTCTATCTTTCTCTCCTATCTCTGTTTCTGTGAGTTTCTGTCTCTCTGTGTGTATGTGCCTGTGTCTCTGTGTGATGTGGCCTGTGTGAGGATGAGAATTGAGATCCCCACAGTAAATTATACCACAGTCAACCAAGATCTGGTCCACTCTGCATGTCGCACGTGCACCTCATGATGAACTACTTTGTGGGCTCTTAAGGTGTTCCACACGCCTGGTATGTACTAGTAGGTTGCCACCATGCGGTCAGTAACAAACACTGGTTTGCATGCCCGTACTGCAGAATTTATTATATTAGGTTAAAATTCCCTGTGACACAGGTATCATTATAGTAGAGGTTCGAAGATCCTCAGCTGAACAGAAATTGTCATGTTTATTTTAAAGTCACATAAACAGGTAAATATTATTTATTTATTAAGCAGTTTTCCACCCGAGACAGTTAACTTGGATATTGATAAAAAAAATTTGGTGTTAATAATGTACAAACAGAGTTAACAGATTAGAGATGCAAAGCGATGACCTCCTCGGGTGCGGAGAGCATCTTGCCTCGGGGGATGGTAGAATCAGACTTGCGGATACACAACAATATGGCGAATGGTCAGTGCCTTAGCATTATCGCTTATAACCGTTAAGTTATATTGCAATCGTGCTGCCTATGAATCCAGATAGCAGCTAATTAATAAAACTAAATACATATTAAATGTTTATACATCCAATGAAAGAACACTACCTTTGAGATTGAGAAAGGAGGAACAAATTATAATATTTATTTAACACTTTGAAGGTTACGTAGCACTGAATCTACTGTTCTCTTCCACCCTTTTCAGGGTTGGTGCGCTATCCAAAAGTGACTTGCGCACACGTCACTAGTTACACACGTCAGTCACCATAAAACAAAGCTAGGAAGGGTATAAAGGAAGGAGGAATGGGAAGTTGCATTGGGCTCTGTGGCATTTAGTTCCTGAATTATGTCATGTTGAAAGTCATAGCTTAATAGAACTGAGTTAAATTAACAAAACATTGTATCTACATGTAAAAACATTACCACATTTTTTTTTACTGGTGTGGAGATTTAAATATTAAAATTTGTTATCCAAAAGTCGAGTTCATTAATAACACCAAATCTTTGTTAAAACTATAAAGTAATTTATAGAGCAGTGGCATCATGGAAAAAGAAGGGCACACAATAACTTAAGTGAAATGTTTGTTAGGTTTTGTCAGCTTAATTAATAATACATATTTATAGATAGTTATATATATATGATACAATACCTACTGTAATGTATGTTAATTACATATTAATGTAGCTGACTTACCAAACTTCTTTCTTAAGTTTGCCTTATTTCCCAGAAGCAGTTGCTGGAACTCTACAACATGTACAAAAATGTAAAACTTTTTCTGGTATTTTAATGCCCTTTTCAGCCAAAAAATATTAAGCCATGGTGTGATAATATGTATTTAGTTCCTTAATTTATCCCACTTAGATTAAATAAACATTGACTTTGAACATTTATCAATAAAAATATATCTAATGCTTCTTGCTGCTAAAATAATAATAATTTATGTATTTAAACTCCATTTATCCCTATCTGTGGGGGGTTATACATGTCTTTGCAGTACAGAAATGAATGTGATATAAATAGTTGTAATTGGGTGTTGTGAACTTTCTAGTGTTAATATCAGAAGTAGATGGAAAACATCTCTCCAGAGGTTATGAATAATTGTTGTGTTCCCAGGGAACTGTGCGAGAGAATTATCTTGTGCAACTCTGTCGACTGGTCGTGTGCTGTCACTGGCAAGTCGGGCCTCACGTACCTGGAAGCTTTGGAGAGTGAGGAGAGTGCAGCCCGAAGCCTGGAGGATGTTCCACGTCAGGTGAGTGCTTTGGGTTCTGGACAGTTTTCAAGTGTTCTTTGTTTCAGCTACAGTAGAGTATATTGATTAACCTAGCTTCTGTTAACCAAGGTTCCATATTATCAGAGCTGCCCTAAAGCACCATTACCAGCAAAGAATGTTAAAACATTTTTTGAGGACCTAGGAAATTATACAACTGTTGTTAAAAGCCTTAAGAAAATTTATCTCAAAAATGAAGATTACTTGTTGGGCGGATCACGGAGTTATGTGAAAGAATCTAACCTGAATTAAATCTGAAAAACATTACCCCAAAAAATTATATCACCGAGCCTACTGAAAACCAAGACAAATTTTTATTGTATCTGTGTTATCTGAGATTTTGCTTATCCAAGGTTGCTGCAGTCAACATTAACTTTGTTAATTGAGGCTTGTAACATTGCAAGACCTGCCCTCCTCAGCTCTTGTGGGTGTTTTTTTTAGAGGAATAAATATTATATTTTGACATTCACAGGGATCAGCTGATTATGTAGGTTCAAGGTCATGGTACCTAGTTTTCCATATTATTTTTAGTTTATCATTCTTGTAATTGTGTTTATATTTATTTTATTTAGAAAAGCCTTTGAACTTAATTTTAATGGGTGTCACTTTTTGCAAGGTGAATAGGTATGTAAATGAATTTTTTCAGTATTTGATTCATTTTGAATATAGTTTCTATGCCTATATTTTACAGTGGTAATTATTTGCAAGTTCTTGTATGGTTCAAGAACATTTGGTATTTTCTTAGTGAAAGAGAGGCAAGAGGCAAGTGCGCAACATGACAGTGCCAAATATCCAGACTTTTTCCCAAGAAAGACTGTAACTTTATCACATCTGTATGCCAGCCAATCAGAAAAGACATCATGGTTTTTCATGTTTTATTTTTTGCAGGAAAAGCCTCGTTGCAAGGGTTAGGAAATTTGTGTACTACTTTGTCCTTGTAAGAGCTGTGTTGTGTTAGGTTGTTGAGGTCACGTGACTGCTTATTCCCTGTATGGTTGCGGGCAGTCATATAACCTCTTTAATAGTTGACCAAGTACTGTGCTGAAAGGACTTGCGGGGGCAACGGCTTACCAAAGAAACAATTATTGAGATTGGAAGGGCAGAGATTTCATGTCTGGGTGCTGGGACTGTGCTGTAATTAATTATGAACCTTTGTTTTATTCTCTTTCGAACTGTATTCAACTAGATTTTTATTATGCTCCAGGCTTACGGTGCAGGTCCTGGTGGGTCCCTTTTCCTGCGTTTATCCGTGTGTAAAGAGACATTATTTCGTTGAGGCACAGGACTGTGAATGGTGATCTACGAGAGTGAGCGAGAGTTTTCTTTCAGACATACTTAGTAAAAGACATGTAAGTTTTGATGATGTGATATGAATAAATTACCTAAATTCTTCTCAATTGATTTATTTAAAATTTCCGTTCACAGTTTTGAGTCATTTAACAGTCATAGCCAGAACTTAACACCCCACTACTTGCAGCAGTCAATATTATTTGTGAGTGAGTGTGTTTAGCCGGGCACAATTGTGACTTGTTACAATTGGCGCCCAACGTGGGGCACCATTTCGTAACAGTACAAACCTTCCCGGCTAGCTGTAGCCCAAATTGCATACACTTGAATAATTTGTTGGGTTAGAAAATACTGTTCAAATTTCATACAGTTGTTGCTCTAAATTATTCATTATGAAAATAAAGTCTCTTGACAATAATTACTTATTTGACAGCTATTTATTTCTTCTAAAAGAAATTTTACACTAGCACAATAGCTGCCATCTTCCAATCACAACATAGTTTTCATAGTTTTTCAGATTATACACAAAACATCACAAAAGGTTTGTTACTTAAAGAAAACAGTTCAAACTGCTAATGGTACTGAAATGTCAGATGAAACTGTTATTTATCACTGCTATTAAATTCTGTGATTGCACACGAAATTTCGCTTAAAGCCAAGGACTCTCCTTGGAACGACAACTAAAAACAAATTTTAAAGTCTAGTTGTGGCCTTAGAACAGATGACTGCAGTAAACAAATTCTAAATAAAAGATCCAAATATGTTAATATTTCTGTGCTGTCCAGACTGCAGCCGTAAAATTTGCTTCTCAATTACATAATTATATAATTTTTGAGCCCTCGCCAACCGCAACCTTTTGGTACCACAACCACACCACGACTAGTGGCCAACCTGTCTACCTCCATCCACGATTGAGGGAAGTGGTCACGTGCCCCCCACAACCAGTCATATACAAGCTTAGATACACTTTCAAAAATCAGCCAATCAAAACAAAAGTTACAAGCATACATTTAACTAGGAACTTTTACTTCCTTACAATTTTGATGATACATTTGTCCTTCAGTTCCCTCACTCAGCGAAGAACTACCATTTCTGCCTCTCTTTCTCACTCTAACTCAGATGTAATTCCATCACTTGCATCATCATGCTGTCAGACAAAGGATAATAGCAAAATAAGTAAAGAAAAATATATGACCATACATGAAAACTCAACCAACCAGCCAAATGAAGAATAACTTTTAGCAGCTTTAAAAGTTTACATTAAGTAAATTAACAGACATACTTACAAATATGAAATAATGAGAAATAAGAGCAAACAGCACATTGCTAACATAGGACTACCTCTGAAACATATAATCAGTCTTTATTTACATTGAAACAGAAAATCTAAACAAGTACTGAAAATGATTAAAAAAAAAATCATAAAATTATTTATGCCAATGTTATATATGTTGAAATGGTAAATGCCTGCAATGTTACAGACTGATATGTAACTTGGAAAGACTAAAGTCACCAGAAAAAAGGTTTGTGATTATTCTGTGTGTTTGGTACAGTGGCCATAATAACTCATTGCAGTACCTATCAAGTTAGTCTGGTGTAAAATATATATTTCTGATCTTGGTTGATAAACATATTTATTAAAATTTGTATTAATAAATTTAAAAAAAAAGTGTATCAAATGACAACAATTTCTCAGGGAAACAGAACAAGTTTGTAGTCATGCTAAAATAAATTCTAAAATGTGAAAAGTGTATTATTATGTTCTTTACTTTCTACAACTCTCCCTCAAGATTTTGTCAACAGATGTTGCAAAATTCACAGTAGTTTATTAGCTGACACAAATGTAGTTTACTGCTACAGTAAACACGTTTAATTTTTATCACATTAAATCACTGTGTAACAGCATTTGTTATTGGAAGTAAGTGTACCAGTTTTCCAACTTGTAATTGATTAATTAATTAATTAATGTGTAACAAAGTTTGGATGATAATTTTATTTTCAAAAAAGATTTTGTATCAATACTATATGATTTTATTAGGGCTTAATGTTCAAAAATGTTCTCATTTATTCTGTATTTGTAATAAATTTCAGTGTTAGGAAATTGCAGGTTTGTTATTATTTACACTTTTTTATCTAGGTACTTTATTTCTTTGGTTTTGTTGTTTTGTTAACATTTATGACTGTGCATTTAAACTGTTTTGGTGTTAGATATGGTTAAGTTGGTGAGGTCGAAAACATTAAATAATTTCTGCTTTTGCAATGGTTGAGAAAAAACCTAAGTATTTTAAGGAATATTTAATTGATTTTGTAGGGGCAGTTATAATTTGGAACTTTATAGTTACTAGTGTTACAGTGAGTTTTTTTTGTGTACTTATGTCATTTTATATTGGCGTATGTTGTGATAAATTTTTAGAAATGGGTGTTTACCATTCCCTGTATTTCATCTAAATCCTAAGTTTAGATAATAGGGTTTTGTATGATTTAATTTCTGAGGATAGGTATTGCATTACATTTTTGAAGTTAGGCTGTACATTAAATTTCCAAGGTTGGTTTTGCACCTGTTGAGGTAGGCCTAATAAAAACAAAGTAATAGGTTGGTTATACTATCAGATACACCAAAAATACTTGAAATTTAAAATAAAAAAGGGCAAAACTGGTAATTTTATTTTGATTGGATTCTAGAAAGCTCCAGAACAGTGCTATTATCTTCAAAAAATTTTGTGCTTTAGCAAGTTAAAAATGAGTAATTAATGATGGAAAAACAGTTAATTCACTCTAAACATGTTTTGTAAGACCTATATTTACAAAATTGTGTTTCATTGCTTTATTTGTCTTAATACTTCTATAACTTCCTAAGGTATGGAGAAGCATATTGTAAATCATTTTAAAACAATATTGTTACTTATTTTAGATAATTTTTTATTAAACAGTTTTGCTAGTCTTTTTTTTTGTTTGTACTGCTGAATGTTTCAGAATCCAGTATAGATAATTAAAAAAGCTCTTCTCAGGAAACATCAAGGAACATATGTAGTACTCTAAAACATTTTTTTTCTTCTGATTTTTGTTTTAGGAAAAAGAAGCACTTAATTGGCTTTACTGGTTATTGTAATATAATAAAAGCATGGTAATATGCTTTTATTTTTTACGAACATATTACTAATTTATTGCTTTTATTGTCTGCTAAAGTTGTCTTGAATTCATACTTAAACATTTACTATGTCTTGTAAATAATTTTTTTTAAAAGATCTTTAGTATGTAAGTGATTTATGTAAAAAAAAATTTATAATCATTTTCAGTTAAGAGTACCGCTCCTGTACCTGACTAGCTTCACTCAACGCACTTCTTTCCTTGACCTTGCTGAAGACATTTTCAGCTATGTGAGGGACAGGTACTTCATTGGAGAGTACGTCGAGGTCTGCTTGAAAAATGAACTGTGGTAAGCATGTGGTATTAGGTAATCAAAAGTCTTGAATTTATGTCAGTAGTACAGGGTTCATATGCCTCCTTAATATCATTGTCTTTAATTGAGTAAGAGCTCTTAAAAGTTCTTAAATTTATTTAATGTTCTTTTTTTTCCTGATGTGGCAGCAAATAATTTGTGCATGCGCAGTACAATAATTGATGAATTTTAATAATTGATGAATTTGATTAGAATTTATTTTATATACAGGTTAATTATAAAGTCTGTGAAACATTAAAAAAAATTGTTACAGTGAAATGGCCAAGAATTATGTGACAAATTATATACCATGTGAAAGAAAAACTCTCAAAGTTTTTTTTTCACTAGTTATAATGTTCTATGTGTCCACCTAGCGTCACACGACACACATCTAATCGATAGTCCAATTCTGCCCATACCCGACCCAGAATATCAGGAGTGATGGTAAGAGCAGCTGCTACGATGCAGTGTCTCAATTCGTCAAGGTTCTGTGGCAGAGGTGGAACATAAACACTATCCTTGATGTATCCCCACAAGAAAAAATCGCAAGGTGTCAAGTCCGGTGATCGTGGTGGCCACAGGAGTAGGACTTGGTCAGCGGCCGCCCCACGGCCCATCCAGCGATGTGGCAACATCTCATTCAGATAATCTCGTACCACATTGTGGTAATGAGGTGGAGCACCATCTTGTCGGAAGATGCAGTCCCTGCTATCAGCTTCAATTGCAGCATGTCGAGGTAGGTGATACCAGTGACAGTTCTCTCAGCGAAGAAGAAGGGGTCATAAACTGTCTTGTTTGACATGGCACAGAACACGTTAACTTTTGGCGAATCTCGGACGTGTTCGAGAGTTGCATGTGGATTCTCTGTCCCCCATATGCGTGTGTTGTGTCGGTTGACTCTTCCTGAGAGATGAAAAGTGGCTTCGTCACTGAAGATTAATTTGCTTGCAAAGTCATTGTCTTCAAGACGGTTCTGCATGGCAATGCAGAACTGCAGTCGGAGCAATTTGTCATCGTGGCTGATGGCTTGCAGAAGCTGCAATTTGTACAGCTTCACTCATAATCGCTTACGAAGAATTTTCCACACTGTTGGCTGAGGGATGTTCAATTCTGCACTAGCCCGATAAGTTGACTTCTTGGGACTCCGCACCATCACGTCCCGTACACAATCCACTGTCTGTTGTGACACGCCTGGCCGACCCGACCATTTTGCGTCGCACAAACAGCCGTTTTCCTCGAATTTCTTGTACCACTTCATTATGCTATTGTAAACTGGTGGTGTTTTGTTAAACTTGCTATGGAAAGCTCTTTGGACACTCCCTACCAATTTCCTATGGGCCTATTCAAGCACACAAAAGGCTTTCTCTGCCTGGTTTGCAGCCATTTTCAGCAACTACATGCACTAGTGCCCCTGTCGGTTGTTTTTTAAAATAGATTTTTGGTGCTACATTCAAAAAAAACTTTTGAGAGTTGTTCTTTCACGTGGTATATAGTTTGTTACGTTATTCTTTTCCATTTCGCTGTACCGATTTTATGAAATGTTTCACTGACTTTATAATTACCCTGTATATATAAAAGTTAAATAGTTTTTTGTATTTTGAATCTCACCTTAAAACCAAAAAACTTCAATGTCTTACTTTGACTTATGAAGTAAATGTAATTAGTGATTAAATTAAATGTTAGGGCTACAAATTTTAGGTAGACACTATGCTTGGGTTAGTGATGTATTAGAGAGATAATTCTGGACAGTAGAGGCTTATCTGTAAGAACTGAACTAACCAACAAAATTATTTTTTGTTAATTTACTGTTTAACATTGTTACTTTGTTGAGGGATTTTGTGATATTACAAATTATTGAGGAAAGTCCTTGAAAACTCCTTAAATTTTGATTGCATAAGAGGGTAAGAACTATGTAGTAATTTATTACTGAATAGTAAAATGTCACACATTAGACATTCTGTCATGGCCATGATTGGTTATTTTGTGTGTCATTTTTCTCAAGGTTTACTTGTGAATGAATGTTGAGTTGGAGTGAACCCTGGGCCATGCAGAGAATTTATGTGGCCAATATTTATGGTGCATACAAACAAATGACCTGCTTTGCTTGACCACTCAGCATCAATGATACACACTTAAATATTTAAATGCATTTTTAAGAAAACATTATAACATATAGCAATCAATTTAATTAAATTAATACTACTTATAACATCTATATTCCATCTTACATGTACGTAATTTCATCACTAGAGATGATATCTACAAAATGACACTATAAAAAACTTACAAGCAAACCTAGTTAATAACTTAATTTATCATATTTTTACTGAAATTTCTATTGCCCAAGTAAGGAAAACTGATGTTTTGCCTACTCTGTGGTGTATATATTGGCACAGTGAGAAGAAGCCAAAACTCTCTATATTTCTCACTATGGTGTAAAGAGTATTTAACCTTCAAATGCCATCGTACTCATATCTTTACTGCACAGAGAATAGTGGTGATTATGTATAAAAAACAAAATGTATCTTATTGGATAACCTTCATAAAAAATGTGATTAGTCTGTAATTTTTTAAATAATATCTTAACATTGCACTTGCAAAATTATTTAAAGAATATTTAAAAATAGTCTTTATAGCCATTTTGTAGTTGCATATCATGATTTGTGAAATAATGGTGATGTTTTAGGTGTATATTGACATCATTTGGTCTCTTTTACTTTCAGGCTAAACACAAGGTTTGCTATAATATAATGAAGCAGAATGAAACAGATGTAGGAAATGCTAGTTTTAGGGAAATTAAAAAATTTGTCGTGATATTTCTTATTGGAGCTGTTCACTACAAAAAACACATGGTTGGTAAATTCAGTTAAAAAACAAACCGTTGTTAATTCTAAAAACACATGGTAACATGTGTGTCTGATATTAAAAGTTGGTTAAGTTGTTACAAGAAACAACATTAAGTAAGGAACTGTTGAATTCAGTATACAGCCACCAGGACTCCTGTCAGGGTTTCTGCAGGCAAGGAAAATCTGGAAAACAGGAAAAACTCAAATAATAGAAAAGGCATCATTAAACCTAGAAAGCATTGGGAAAATGACAATATCTTAGTTATTTAATGGCACCAAATGTAATGGGGCCATTCTTTTTTATCCTTCACCACTATGTTTCCACTGGAAGAAAAGGGATAGGGTGGAATGTGGCATTTGGTAGGGGAGGGGTTCGAGATTGTATTGGGATGTGAGTTTGTGATTCTCACACTTGTCATTTAAGTAAGGCCATTTATTCACTTAACACTGTTCTGACCTGTACATGGATGGGTTGCTGGGTGCTTTTACTCTATCAGAGACTTGAACATAGGATAGAGATGTTCGATATACATCGATGCATCGAAAACATCGATGTTTTCTATTTGATGCATCAAACCCATCCGATGCATCGATGACTTTCGATGTTTAACGATGCATCGATGTATTTCTTTCGATACATCGAAAAATACGTTTTTTTTTACATTAAAAGAACGGTTTCGGACTAGGAAGGAAGGAATATTCTATGAAGTTTGTTTATATTTACTCAAGGCCCCCGGTTGGCAGGCTAAATGAAAATCCATTAGAAATATGGTCCGATTATAAACAACATTTTCCAAAATTGTACAAAGTAGCTTATAAATATTTAACTTTGGTAGTTATCTCAGTAACATCTGAAAGACTTTTTTCGAAAGCTTCACAAGTTTTGAGTCAACAACGTAACAGAATACAAGGAAAACTGGTCGGTAAAATACTATTCATGCAAAGTTTGGAGAAAGAGTACTGGACTAATTAATTTCTAATTAAATAAGATTTCCAATAGTGCAACTCTTTCAGAGAGACCCCTTTTCCTTGTATTATATCTGTTCGGAATTTTGCTGAAAAAGTGACATGTTTGATTAAACCTTATGTTCTACAGGTACTGCAGGAAGATTATGTACATGAGCATGAGGATGGAAGTAAAGTTTTGTATCCAGGATAACTTATATATCTTTTATATGATCCACACGTTTAATGATGATGATAGTTGATAATAAATTGTTATTAGATAATTATTAGCTTTCCTTGTAAAAGTAATACAAAATATTTTGTCATAATTGAGATTCTGTTTTCAGAGCACCATGCCTGAACAGCTGAGATATCTTGTTGTATGGCTATACAATTATCATGGGTGTTTATCTTTTTGTACAATTTAATGTCATTAGCATATAGTAGGATCGTTCAGTTTTTATTGATCTTGTAATGTAATTCATAAAGACATTGAATAGTAGTGGAGATAGATTACTGTCTTCAACAGTGTCTTGAGGGACACCCGACGTAATGTTAAAGTACGATGATAATGCATTAGCAACTCTGACTGATAATTTCTATTAGACAGATAGTTCGACAACCAGTCTAAGTACTGTTTGTCAATGCCTAAAATGCATAATTGTTTTAAGAATAAGATTATGTTGGCATGTAGGTATGTATTAAATGCTTTGCTCATATATAAAAAAAAAGACAGCATCAGTTTGCTGTCTGGATTTGGATGTTATTTTACTATAAGGATAATTTACATAACTAAATAAATTTGTGAGAGTGGATCTTCCAGATTGAAATCCATGTTGATTTTCACTTTTTCAGTAATCTTATTTTTCAAATGAAATTTGATGTTTCTAAAAAATAATTTTTTTGGAAATTTTTTAAAAACTACATAATAAAGAAATAGGTCTGTAATTTGTTAAGATATGATTTTTCCCCCATTTTTAAATACTGATATCACAATTGTGTTTTTCCATGTAGGTATAGGGAAAAGAGGCATTACTGAGGCTAGTGTTAATATTTGTTAATAATTGAGTGTATATGTCACTATACTTTCTTTAATTATTATGAAATTTAGGATACCGTCAGATCCAGTAGCTTTATTTGACTTCAGTTTCTTAATGACCCACCTAATCAAACTCTCCGTAATCGGTGGCACAGATATGTTAATAACATTATTATAATTATCTCTAGCTGAAATTTTTAAGTCATCGGTTAGAGTAGAATTTCCTGAAAATTTTTAATATGTCTTAGCAAAATGTTTACTAGATAGTTTATAAATATATAACTTATTTATGCCAATGTTTCTTTACGATTCATCGAAACCAGCAATGTTTTTGTTTGATACATCGGAAAACATCGATGCCACATTACAATGTATTACATAGTAAAAAACATCAATGTATTTTCAGCATGCACATCCCTAACATAGGACCTCGGTTGTGAGTACCTGTCACCCGGCACATGACTAGGTGAGGTTCATGGCCTGCTGTTCTCTACTTCTGCTGGTCTCTTAGTGACCAAACATTATCTCTGCGTAATTACTAATGACTGGCTTAACATCTGAGAGTGTCGTTAGAAGGGGGGAGGGGGAAGAACAGCGACCTGGGTGCTGCGTCAAAATGTTCACACTCTAAATAAATACTCTAATCTTATGTTCTCTTACAGTTACAATTCAGTATCAGTAATTTTTCACAATACATACATAGTATTCTATTTTCTTAAAACCTGCATTAATAATCTGTGTTCATCACTAATATTAATTATAAATTATAGGTCTACCCTGTCTACCCACCATTCAGATTTTGCATTTCAAAAGCTTCATTCTTTTCTTTTTTTGATTTTCAACTTTGTTTAAATTACA
Source organism: Bacillus rossius redtenbacheri (assembly GCF_032445375.1). NCBI lineage: Eukaryota > Metazoa > Arthropoda > Insecta > Phasmatodea > Bacillidae > Bacillus > Bacillus rossius. Next base: position 60,194,759 of record NC_086332.1, read on the forward strand.
CCTGATATTGTTTGTGTTTGATTATGTAATTAGAAGCACTTTTCATTGCAGTTTTGCAAAGTTAGGTCTCATCCAATCCATCATGCTTCAGAGTTTCACAATTTTTTCAGGGTTAAAAGATACAACAAATAGTTTTTTTTAAATTTATAAACTCTCAGCTATAACATAAACTTAAAGTAATACTACTAGTACAAAATCATCACCATCTATTTTATTATAGTAAAATTTCAATTTTATATATAGTCTTTATTTTATCTTTTTAATTAAAAATTCTTACAAAGAGTTTACTTGAAGGGAAAAAAAATACAGTAGCAGGTATTTAATTTACCTTATATCATTATTATTCAGTAATTTAGCATCAATTTTGAACAGTAAAATTAAATATTACAGTGATGAATTTTTTATGAATCATTATTTTACATTTTACTCATGTTTTACTTCTTTTATACATATGTAGTCTTATACAGTGTAACATGTAAAAATGTATAAATTACCCATCCCTGCGATGCATACGCACACATACACAAACACATGTGCTCAGCTAATGGCTATCATGGAGCTGATTGCATGCATTATAAATAAATTTGTGGTGTCATCGCAAAGTTATTCAATCTTTATGCCATTACCTAATTTTTTTGCTGGCATAGCTAGTGGGTAGTGGATATTTTGGTCTTGTAATTTTTTTTTAAGATATACAAAACAATTTTTATATAACAGGTTTGATTGCTGCATAACCAGAGTGATTCCACCTTCATCTCTTCGCCAGTCAATCATCCATTCTCCAGCTCGAATTGAGTATAACAGGTAATGCTTATGTTAGTTGTCACTCTTCAATGTACAAATTTAGCTCATGCTGAAATGTATACTACATATACACTTATAAAATTAACATAAATTACTTATGAGCCTTTGGGCTAGTGGTCTTCAGCCTTTCGTTAATCAAGGGCCAATTTTTTCTTAAGCTGTAGTGTTGTGGGCCGACTGAATCGTACATATAATATAGCTATTATCAGTGTGATTTTCTTCCAAGCGTGTTTGTGATTATTTTGCAATATTAAAAAGTAACAAATAACTACTTATATTTAAATAAAATATGTTTCTATATCAATATTTACTTTGGAAGTTTTGAATTTTAACTTAAAAATTTATATTAAGGAAGATAAAGCCATTATTCAAACCTAAAGCATTTAATTTTAATGGGACACTTGGCTGATTTTTCTAAGCTTAGATATCAATATCTGATTTAATGAAATTCAAAGATAATTTTTTTTTGTGTAAAGCTTTTTTCAGATGTATGTGTTGTGAAAGAGTGATGCTATGAACAAAAAATGATTTCAGGAGTTTGGAAATTGCTCTTTTTCAATTTATCTCCAAAAAATGTCAAAATATTTACATTTACAAATTTTCATATTATGTATTGGTGCTTTTTTAATATTAACACTAATCGGAATGGAAAATATGATAATAATGCACAACTAAATTGGACCTTTGGTTTTTATTTGGTCATAGAGTTCATGCAACAAATAGTTTCTACATTGCAATTGTAAGTTAAAGTTGTTGAGATACATAGAAATATTGAAGAAGTATTTAAGTCTGTAAACTGCATGCGACAACACTCACAAGTGAATGAAAATATCTAAGTTATACAAACTAACCAAGGTCTATCGTCTCTCTATGCTTGAATCAATTTTTGTTTGTATCAAGTTTATGTTACTGGCATTTATAATCTCAGAATGCTGTATAGCTGCAACTTCATAGATTATGGTTTCAAAACATTTTTATGCAATTGCATGTTTTTATTAACATTATATAATTGTTTACATTTACTTCTGTTATGCTTCATTCAAATAATATGATACCAATAAACAAATGATAACAAGGCAGTCACAAACTTGTGACTAGACATCTTTCTTACACGTAGTTCACCTCATAATTGTGGTGGTTGTAAGAAAAGTAATGATACCAAAGCATTCTCCACGGCCTGCAGAAAATCACCTGTAGGACCATAGGTTGTAGATAGCTTCTTTGGGCTCTGCATAACTGTGGGATGCAAAATCCTGCCTTTCTTTGCTTTTTTATAGCCTGAATTTATAACCTATTTGTTACCAGCTTTCTGATTTTGAAAAAAAAAAAAAAAAGGTTAAATTGTAATTCAAATTATATATACGTATATATATACACACACACACACACGGTATTATACACATTATTATAGAAAAAAAATTCCTTCGCTTTATAATTTGGCTTTAACTCCAAAAAAATAACTGAGGACTCTTATTTGAAGTGAAATTTATGTAAACTTGAAAGTGCTATTTCTTTTCCTAACTTAGTTTTGTTGTATTTTCATCAGATACACTTAATGTCTTATTTAGAGCTAGCTATCACACCTTACTGCATTTGAGCCATTAGTTTAATCTCTTGGGAAACTAAATGCAGGTTGTGTGTTACGTTGAAGATAACTTTCATTTAAGATGTAATGTCTATTCTCAGGAACATGGCAGCACTGTTTCGCTATGAAGTGCGGAAACTAGGCCGCGGCAGTGACGATGTGAGTGAAATTTTTGAGGTTGGCAGTACAAATGTAAAACGAAAGAAGAATCAGTACACTCGAGACAAAAGTAAGATGTTCCTGAAGCTACAGACTACTCAGGATGAGAATGGGATGTGGATTGTCAAGGTTTGTTTGGATTTCAAAGTATTTTTAGAATTATTATAGTTCTTTTCTAAAAGTGTTTGGATTATTAACATATTCTGAAAGTATTTGTATTATTCACATTATATTCTGAAAGTGTTTGAATTATTCACATTATACAAGATGAGTCTGATTTTGTCAGATAAATTATAGTTGCAGGTTCATCACGACAAAGTAAGTTGAAAATCTCTATAAGATTAATGGTGTTAAGGGCTTCCCAAGTCTGATATACATCTTTGAAGTTGGGTTTTAACAATATTTTTATTTTAAATAATAGGGTATTTAAGTTCGAACTTTGAGCATCTGGATTTTTTAAACGAATGAAGTTCTTAAATTGCTAGGAATTTTGTGGCTGTAGCAAAATTATTTCATTGAAATAATTGGGTAACACCTTTATGTTCCACAAATATTTTGGGAATTGTTGCTACTCCCAATATTTCATTTTGGGACTTGTTACTATTCCCAATTTTCAATGAAGTAATTCTGCTACAGCCGCTATTATTTACAATGAAAAATGTTCAGCCCCAACTTCAAAGGTGCACACTAAACGTGGGAAGCACTTTTTGACAATAAGTGTATAAGATTTTCAACTTACTAGTCATTATGAACTTGCTGACATAGTTTGTCTGTCAAATTCAGATATATCCTTATAGTCTTAAGGCCATGTTACAAGTAGACAAATATTCATACTTGTAAAATCATACTAGGAAGTGATTTCAGATAGTGCAGTTCCATGTGGTTAAAGTGCAGGTGGATATTGAAAGGTTTTTGGTTATACAGTATAGTCTTGATCAACTGAGGTTCCATATTATCCAAGCCCACCTAAAGTAATACTGCTGGAGAGGACTGTTGAAACATTTGCATGATAACCTAGAAAATATCTAACTGAAAGCATAAATATAATTACCTCAAAGATGCCACTTATTGGTTGGGCAAATCATGGAGTAGTGTCAAAGAATCTACACTGAAGAAAAGCTGTAAAAACATCACCCTGAAAAATGATACCACTGAGCCTACTGAAAACCAAGATAATTTATTATTCTATCAGTGTTATGTGAGGTGGCTGCGGTCTACAAGTTAATCAAGAAATTGCTGTATTTACATCTCTTCGGTTGGTCTGAAATCAACAATGCAAAATTATAAAAACACAAACCCATTATGTGGAGTCCAAAACTGTTTACAGGGTGTCTACCGGTCACGAAAATCCCGAAAGTCACGAAAAAGTCACGTTTTCGTGAAGGTGGTCACGAAAGCCACGAAGTCACGTTATTGAAGCAGTGGACACGAAAATCGGGGAGAGAAAAAATATTTCATGCAGTCATAAATGTCAGTACTTAATACATGCTAGAGATTTTTTTCCGGATTTGGAAGCTTTAAAAATACTGTACTCTTTAACACGTGGAAATAATTGAAAACGCAGTCAAAATATGTTTACAAACAAGAATGGAAAGCAAAAAGCCGTATTGTGAAATGTTAACTACGTCGAACCTCTTATCTATCGAACTCGCATGTATCGTTTGTCCGTGTTTATCGTATACTTGCTATGGTCCCGGCGAAACTGCTATGCAACTAAGGTTAAAAGAGTCCGCTTGTACCAATGATCAAATTATCTTTTACACGTATTGATCGTACAAACTATATGTTCCCGTCACTATAAATTATAGTCAAATATAGTTTAACCATTAGATTTTGCGTAAATATTCATATTTTAAAAAGAAAACATGTTTATAAAAGTAACGATAAAATTCAGAAATATTAAAAATCTCCCTATATCTGTAGCCATTTTGTAATAGCGACGAGTGAACACCAGTAGATGGGAAACATTGGTGCCATATCCCATATTTCCGTGAAATCGACTCGCCACGAAACGTTGTCACAGTATCAACTTGTATTTATGTATGTATGAAAGTTTTTCAAGTCGGCTAAAATGGTAATGTAAAAAACGAGAGATATCGAGGGCGGTTGAGATATCGATTCAAGGGTGGCATCATGACCAGTGTTATTGCTTGTTTTTATGCGCGGGAGAGATAGTAAGTTTATTAGGTGGAAATTATGTTAGGAGTACTTGTACAATGTCATCGTTTTGGCACGTTATAGTACCATCAACATAATTTATTGTGTCCAACTTTTTAGAGAATCTGTTTCATTACCTCGGGTAAAAAATATGTTAGTGCAACGTTTTCATCTGCATTGTGAAGTGCGTCAACTCAGTAGCTGTCAATTATGCCGGGGAAGTGTCGATTTCAATCAAATTGGTAAAAATTTTCCATTCGCAGGACATTGGAAAAAATGGTTACGGCCCGTGAATAATGATATACATCGTGCCATTTGCAGTGTATGTTGCACCGATTTTGACATTGCGCATGCTGGGGTTAACAGTGTTAATATTCACGAGAATGGAAAACATCACTCGAATTTAATGTGTCAACTTCTAAGTTCTAAACAGACGGTAATCAATTTTTCTCGTGCCAACGAAGGAGAAAAAGATGTTTGTAAAAGTGTCGCATCTGTGGAGACTGAAACAAACCTTGTGGACCAAAGATGTAGGTCTAATGTTCCAGAAATAAGTCCTGCATTAGATTCTGCTATAGTCTCAAACATTGAAAAGGAAACTGTGCGTGAAGTACCGGTAACTGTTGAACCATCATCTGCTTCTGTAGTGCCATGTGGAAGTACAGGTTTACAAATTTATTCTAAGGGACGAGGTCACAAAAGCTGAAATTATTTGGGCCCTTCACAATGTGATGAGTCATTCTTCTGCTAGGGGTGGAGGTGCAAGTAGTGATCTCTTCCCGCTCATGTTCCCCGATAGTATTGACGTCGACCGGGGCTACACCCTCCCTAAGCCCGATGTGCCTCATGCCGTCACTACCCCTCTCCTCCCACCACCACCCTCTATTTCAAACCTCCCGCCCCGGGTGCAGGTGTGTGTGTGTGCGCGTGTGAGGCTACCGACAAGAGGCGAGAGTAGTCTGTGCCACGACCCCTTTTGTTTTCTTATTTAATCTTAATGTTTACGTAATTTCTACATGTCTTTTCTTTAAGTAATATTCCCCAAGGATTATATATATATTTTTTTTTTGTGAATAAATCCATTCTTAGACATTGATATAACAAATTATTTAATATAAAAATTCAGCTTTTTTGTTGAAAGTAGTACTGAGCAACATTTTATAGTAATTATTTTTAACTCTGTTTTATTTTATTAAAAAAAAATAATGTTAAAAATAAACAGATGACACCAGAATATTTTATTTTGGAAATTAAACTGAGTTAAAAATTAAACTATAAAGTTTTGTCATGATTAATTGGACATGTTTACAGGTGTACTTTATATGCAAATCAGTAAATACTCATTAAGGCTTGTAACATTGTTTTATGTGTATTATGTGTATTCATGTACACAGCTGGGTGTAGGATTCAGAATTTTTTTTTAGTTATGGGATTATATTCTCTGCAGTCTAATTTTTTTCAAAAGTTCATATTGTGTTGTCACGGGGTCCCCTCGCGGTCACTCGTTCTGGATTGGGGCGCCACCGTGTGATTAAGGGTGCACAGACCTGGCTGAAACAACTATCTCAGGGTGCAGTGTAGCACATGTGGGAAAATGAGACAGGACCCTTTAAAAGTAGTGCCTTGTGCACGCACAGATCTGATGTTCTCTAGGCATTGGGCATGGTTGGTGAAGATAAGTTCTCGCGTTAATTTCTGAACTCCCTCACGGAATACAATTATTTAAGTGGCCGACCTTCCGAGAATAAATAAGAGTTAAAGAGTACAGTATTTAAGGTTAAAAAAAGTGAAGAGATCAGAAACATGAAAAATTAATGTCCTTGGGTGCTGCACATGTCCACCCTCTGAAAGTAATGGAGTTTGACTGGGGAATGTTGACCACGATGGCAACTGGGTGGCTTCCTCACACCATGCAAATCTATTTGCTAGTTATGGAACTACATAGTATTTATTATATTTTTATTACGAAGCAAAACAACTAATAACCTGTCTGTAATAAGTATCAGCATTTCATACGATTAATACCACTTCTGTAACAAGCAGGTAAACTTTTGTAAAGTACTGAGAATAAATATTAATCCTGAAATTTATTTTAGATTTTAAATATTTTTGTAACCTTAGGCAATTATTTAATTAATTGACTGTAAAGAAGTTTTAATTATTTTGTAGAGTCTAGTATTTGACATAAAGTTTAATAGGTTTGTTTTACATGTGTTTTTGTATGCATTATTGAGATTACTGATGGGTGTGCCTGGAAGTTGGTAGCACTGATAAAAGTTATTTTAAACCGTGTTAGTTTCGGGAGTGCTGGACTCCCATTTGGGTTAAATTAGTCCATCCTCTTAGTAAATATATTTTTTATACAACTAAAGCATCAAAATGTCTGTTTGGCCAGGAGAGAAGAAAGAAAGAAAATATTAAATGACAGTTATTGTGGAACTAAGTAATCAGGGGTGCGAAGCACTAATTCTACATTGTTGCCTCCCCTCTTCCCCGGTTGGCTGATGCGCTATCAGAAAATGGCCGTAAGCACACGGCACATGCATTCACATGCATGTTGCCGAGGATGGATGCCAGGAAAGTTGGTGGAGAGGTAGGGGGTAGGAGTTGGATCTGACTCTTAAAGCCACAGCTCCTGGACATCAGGGTGTTTTGTTTTTGATCTTTCGCCTCCATTTTGCAAGAAAACATTAGTAAACCATCCTGTCTTGTAATATTTTGGAGAGCTGCTATGGACATCCATGTGAGTTTCTGAGGGTCTACTTGAGGCTTAGCTTGACCCGCCATGTTGATTTTTTTATTGTTACTTACAGAATATTATGAAGAATGGTTTTTGTAAATGAGACTATAGAAGTTAATTTGTGTGTGTTGCCCAGCTGTGGAAATCCAGTGACCTCGATGCAGTTAGCCAAGCAAAATTTTTAATATGCTTGACTTTTTACAAATAGCAGATAAAAAGTAATGTACATACTGTTACGATTTACCGCGGGTTCGTAAAGGATAGCCCAATTAATAGATTTTACTACACTACACAGTTTTATTGATTGCCACTACACTTACAATTAATCAATAACACTTAAAAATTTTGCTTCCCAAGTCACTCGTTTTCACACACCGCACACCTCGCTGGGCCGCACCTCTGGTGCAACTCTCGCCGCAGCACCCCTCGTGGGTCTCCGCCGCGGGACTCCGTCGCCGCACTCCGCCACCATCGACGCACTTGCCTTCGCCGAGGATCCGCTCGGAACTTCACTCGGGACTCCGCCGCGCCCGCGATACTATCGCCCGGAACTGAACTCTTTGCCCTGGAACCTTCGTCCAGGGACTTCGCCGCTCTATCACCCGGAAACTCAGGCGCGGGAAAAGTCCCGACTACACTGAACTGACTCACTCCCTGCCCTGGAACCTTCTTCCAAGGACTTGGCCACTCTGCCACACCCGTGGCACTATCGCCCTGGAAACTGCCGCGGGAGAACTCCTGACTGAACTCTCCCTGAACTCAACTCCGAGGCAGCCGTCCTCGTTTTATATATCAGTCGCCATTTCCAGAACTCACGAGCACGGTCGGGGCCAGTCCCGTCATTCCGTGCCGACACGCTCTCGAAACACGTGTCGGCAGCTCGTGTAACTCCGCAGCTGTCCGGTGTCAGTTACGTGTCAAAGGCAGGGCGTCGCGCGGGGGGGGGGGGGGGAAAGCGACAATCCTTGTAATCTTCCAGGCGTGTGGCGCATCTCATGTTGCGGCGGCCGCCAGCCAGCTCTGCACCTGCACGTGTCGCGGCCTTGATCACGTTCGTAACAATATAATGACTATAAATTTGCTTTAGAATACAAAATATAATGCTTATATAATGGAAAATCCAAATCATTGTGAATTAAGATTTATGGCATCAAAATGCACTCATCATAATACGACATGTGAAGCTAAGATTTTGCATGTAACTTTTTTTGCATTAAATTTTTTTATAGAACTGGCAAAATTTTTCCTCAAAATTATATTTCATGTTTTTTTTTGTTTTTGTACATGCAAATTTTTTTCCAAAGATAACCTATCTTTTAATTTTTTTTTTTTATCACAGGATGAAGTTGTCCAAAAATACAATCTCCACAAAGTGAAATTTAGTGACATTTTTGGAGGGCCTCTTCCCATGTTTGAATGCTCTCGGAAAATCCAGAAGCTCCAGCCAAATGGGGCGGTCCCTACAAAACATGCAAATGGTTCGTTCAAGAAGGAAAAGCGTCAAGAGAAAATAGACAAGTACTTCTCGCCGAACAAGGAAATGAAGGGGGCAGTTTCCCCTGCCAAGCAGCATGGTTCGGGCAGCAAGATGTCGCCAAGGAAGTACAGCCAGGATGGCCTGGTGCTCTCGCCACAGAGCAAGCTTGCCAAGAAGTTGAAGAGCAAATACATAAACAACTCTTTAAAGGGTTCCGTTAAGAAGAACTTGTTACAAAACCATCAGCTGAAGAAACATACGTGAGTAATTATCATTTGTTTCTGGTAGTGTAATAAGATTAGTTTTTTTTGGGTAGGTGTACTAAACTAAATTGTTAATGTTTATCAGTACATGAAACACTAATTGTTTACTACAAACATATTTGTATTGTTTCCAGTTAAATTGTCTTAAACATATTAAGATTCACCTTAATACAAGATCCAATAATGCTAAGAAAATTCTGCCAGCCAATTGCAGCGTTCCTATTCTTATCTTGTCTCATCTTGTGTATAATATACATATTCTAGAATGTTCACTTTTATGAGTTTTTAGCATCATCTTTTATGTTAAGTAATAATCTTGAAAAAATAATAAAAAAATAAAATTATCTGTTTTGTTTGGAGAAAATTATACATATAAATTACTTAAAGGCGTACCTGAATAACAGCTTAGTTGATAGGACTTTCTATCAATTGCCTATGCTTATCCAGCTATACCTTTTCTGCATGTTTGTATCTCTTTTAATAGTGTTGCAAATAGGTACTGCTATTCTTAAAGCAAAACAATAAAGAACATAGAAAATTAAATGAAATAAATTTCTTCTTTTAAGTTTCACTTATAATGAAAATTTCTGGAATAATGGATAGTCCCATGTTCTTCTGGAAGATGATTAAAGAAAGTTACTAATTAAAATTCTGCAATATTGATTATTGGAGTAACTATTCAAACATATTTAGAATTAAATCTACATTAAGTGGCAAATTATGTAACATCACCTGTGTTTGTGCAACATTTTTCGAATTGAAAATTTAAAAAATTATGAATTTAAACTAACTGTTAAATCATTTTGATTTGCACATTTTCTTATATTTAATAAATAATTTTATTTAAGGTCCTTGTACATTTGCTGTCATATTATATTTAAATTTCTGACATAAAAATAATTTACTACCGAGTACAGTATTTACATATAGTTTTAAACATTTTTTTATGCAATTGAATACTCATGTAGCTCAATTATTTTTTAAAATTTGCTTTCAGTTAAAACGTTAAAAGGCTTTATCAAAATTTAAGAAGAGTCTAGCGACAGCAACTACCTTCCTGCAACTGCGGCACCGCTTACGCTCGTTCCGGGGCCGGCTGCCGCATCGCTCACGCTCGTTCCGGGGCCGGCGGCACGATCATATATGTCATCTGAAACTTCTATTCGTCAAATATGGCCTCGTGGCTGAGCGCTTAGCAGCACTATCATCTAATCGAAAGGTTGCCGGTTTGAATCCCGGCAGGTGCGAATTTTTTTTGTACTTGTAAAAATAAATACGAGCACGTATAATTTCAAAAGTAATAAATATATTTGAATAATGAATGCAAATAAAAGTAAATTTATTAATTAAATTGTAATTTTCAGATAAGGACATGATAACTAATGGTCAATTAGGTTAGGTTAGCTACGTTATAAATACTTTAAAACTTTGTGGGCGGTTGATTTGGTTAGGATAGTTACATTAAAGATACTTGGAAATCAAACATCCAGGGGGTAGGCGCTCCCGATCGGCCAACTTCGGAGAGGATCGGCATTTGCTGCCAGTTGCAGGACGGTAGCATTGCTGTCGCTAGACTCTTGTAAAATTTATGATGACTTTTCAGAATTGTTTTCTATATACTATTCACACGGACCTATATTATAACTTTTCTGCAGTAACTGGTTAATAGAAGTTCAAAATTAGGTATTTAAAATATTAATTTTCAAGTTTAAATGTTGATGTAAGTTCATAGCATTTAAAAATATGAATAATGATATTGAGATTTGGCATTTCAAAAGAAATGTAACTCCAAAATGAACTCCCTCATTTTATATAGCCGACCAGATTTATAGCACATAATTGTTAATTCACCAGGCACTTTAAAAAGTTTTCTGCAGTGATTTTTCTCAGTTAACAAATAAATGCCAAACTTGAGCTGTTTGCTATTTCTTAGACACATATACATCATTACTCTGAAAGTTTTAATCTGTTTTCAAAGACATGACTGGTTTTCTTCCTGTTATATCACAATTGGTCAATGAGTGCTAATTATGTCCCTGTACTACTGTTAAAAGTAAACTTGTATAATGCTACATGTGTTTATATGCCTTTGTACATATTAGTAAATAAAAGCTCTTTTTATCAGTGTAATTGTGATAATTTACCCTATTGTTGTTGAAAATAGTCTCAGAATGTTTTTCAAGCTTCCATAAGCAAGTTATTAAAATATTTTGACTCTTTGTTTCATATTTAATTTTCATGTGATGGTCATATATAACTTGAATTTTCTTTGAGGTTTGAATTTAAATTTTATAATGTTACAACCCAATTGTTTGAAGGTAAAAAATAATACTGTTTCTTTCTGTTTTATGTGTGTGTGCACGCCTAGGTCACCTCACAAGACAGCAGAATCCATGCTTTTGGATGCAAAGCACAGACAGCAGGAGAAACGGAGACTTCTCAGACAAGAGAAGTCGAAGTTGGCAAATTTCATGAAAGAATGGAATCGTGAGAGAGAGGACTTGGAGTGTGATGACTTAAAGGTATGTGTGTATGTACAAGCATTATATATAAATGTATTACATGTGCACGTGCGCGCACTCACATACACACACACACACAGACACACATACGAGATGGGCTTCGATTCTGATTCCGATTCTACTATTTCTCTGGATTCCAGGTTTGATTTGGATTCCAATTCCAAATTTTACTTTCTTTCTGAATTAAATTTTGGAAACTCAAGCTGAAGGGTAGTTTTAAGAATAACGCTTTAGAAGTCTAACTGCACCTACTTTTTTGACATAAAATGAGCATAATGAGTTCTTCCTCTTGGAACAATTTTTTTATTTTTTTACTTACACAATTTACCTCATTACCTCACAAATACAAATTCAGATTGCAACCAATGAGGCTCGAGTATAGTCATGGCACCACACTAAACAAGGCTCACAGCCAAACAGTAAATTAATCTTAACTATAATTTGGGCGGTGAAAGCCGAAACAGTAATTTTGACAAGATACAAGTTAGTCAAACTACGTTAAGGGCGTGGTCACCTCACACTATCACAAATAAATAAAAGTTACAGGTTACCATGACTCACCTCGTATACCTTGCCGGTGCATTCGTCGGAATACTTCTAGCAGAAGTGTACATGACATCCCAATTTATACCCCAATTAGGGCACTCTCGTGCGAGGACGAGAAAAGGAGGGGAGAGTAAGATAAGGGAGAGGTGGAAGTAGGGGAAGAGACTGACAAGGTGGTGTGACGTCTTCAGCGACTATATCAGTGAAGGTTGAGCAGTTCACAGTAAAACTTAGGCATTTCATTTAATGACTTTATGTATACGAAAATCCAATTTTTAACTAACTTATCTTTAAGTGGAAGATACGTAAAAATTTCAAAAATTCAAAAACATAATGATATATTAGTTTTAGTATGCAAAATACAAAAAAAAAGTGTTTATGATTTACAAGCAGTTGCAAGGAAAGTCTGGGATGAAGGGCAAGCACTACTTGCCTTAGCCAACTCGATAGTGGAAGAAGCGTTGAAAGCGACCAAAACAGAGTTGTTCGTGATAGTATGGGTGGAATCATTTCCTGCAATTTGTATTGTAGCTTGCCGTAAAAGTGGCTTATTACTTATTAGTAGAGACATGCATATTTCGCGATTGCGATAAAACGAATTTTTACGCGAATTTGAGTACATTTTTAAGAATAACGCGAATTTCTCACATTTTGGATAATAACGCGAAATCCTTGAATTTTCGGCGAACAGTCAGAACATTTTCCTCATTCGAACACGGCAATTCAATTTGTAAATACAGTAACAAACGTGAAACAACAAAAAACCAAAGATAACTACCCACACAGTGTATTTTATAACATGAAAAGTTGCTTTTATTTCTAAACATGTAAAAATTTAAGCCTAGGCGTGTAAAAGTCCGAGTAATTACAGCAGGAGACAATCTAAAATGTACTAGGGAAAAACGTAAACTCACGAATATAGAAACGTAACGGAAATGTCGGAAATGTCGGAAATATTACGTGGCTGATCGTAACATTGTAAGTGCTGATACTGTATTTATGTCACAACTTAGCCGAAATACTGGTACGAGACATGAACTTCACAAGATAAAATGAGTGGAATCTTGGTAACTGTTTTATACGTATTATATAATTTCGGAAGTATTATACTGTTGACGCATATTTTTTAAACTAACCATTTATTTGTGGGGATCGTAAATTATTAATTATTGGTATCAAGACATCAAGATGAACGTAAACTTGAACATGTCACGGCAGCGAGTAAGCGGGTGCGTATACCAATAAACTGGTATTAGAACTGGACAAAACTGGTACACGGGAGGTGGAGCTTATATTTTTTTCCGCTAGGCTCGCTTCTATTGGCTGGCTGCTGATGGAAGGTCACGAGTCTGGGCGGAGCATTGAATGAGTTATACTGCGCATGCGCAGCTCAGAGAACAGACGCCGCACTGTAACAACAGATGATTGAGTACAATGACCTTTCTCCGCGCAAGGCGCGCAATTGACGGTAAATTTTCATCAATTTGCGCCCCTTTTTTATTTATTTTTACTGTGTAATGTAGCCCGTTCTGAACGCGGCAGGATGCGACTGTATTTTAATTAACTTTAACGTATTTCTTACTTTTCCCTTTATTTACACTTTCCCGCTTTTTACACTTTTTTACTTTGTCCCCATGAAAAGTGCAAATAAGGGGTTTTGCTGTATTTTGATATTCGGCTCGCCTGGACAGTCGATTATCACGGTGTTTACAGCAGGTTGTTTCTCGAAGCGTTGTTCTCTTATATAGTCTTTAGCGTTGTTTGTCCATTGCGTCCATTTTTATTAACCAAATACCAAATTTAAAATGCAAACACGGTGACGATTCGTAACATTCTGTTGTGCGCAAGTTAAAGTTTAACGGGTCGAATTTTGTTACAGATAGTTTTCAACGTCTGTGAAATAAATTAAAGGTGTACAATTTAAAGGTCGGCTAAAACATTAGGCCTATTAAAATGCCTAAAGTGCCGGTAACTGCAAAACAGCGAGCCTCTGAATTTTCTCAACACGGACTTTATGCTAGTGATTCAACCACACTTTTTTGTCGTCACTGTAATGTCACCGTCTCTTGGGATAGGAAAGACTCATGTGAAAAACATGTAGGCAGTGAAAAACACAAGAAGCGTCTCTCTTCATTGCAAGGCTCATCTAGTGCGTCTGAACGCCAGTCGTCAATATCTTCAGCGTTTCAGACAGCAAAAAATAATGTCCAAAAAGACAAAAAGTTGGAATTTATAAAGGAAACAGCAGAGACCTTTATAAAGGCAAATATACCCCTTGAAAAGCTTGATGATCCTAATATCAGGGCATGGCTGAACAAATACATCGAAGGTGCTGGAGACATGCCACTTGCGAGAACAGTCCGTGAGAAATATGTAGGGGACATAGCCAAATGCAGAATTGAAGATGCCAAAACTGCATTAAAGGACAAAAAAATTGACATACTGTGCGACGAAACAACAGATAAAATGGGTAGGTGTGTATTTGTTGTTTTATTTAGAATTCTGAATCTTCAACAGGATAAACCAGAAATATTTGTTGCAGGAGTTCACTTTCTTGAAGCTGCTAATGCCACAAACTGTGTGAGGGCAATTTTAGATTCACTCAAAATGTACAATGTACAGTATGGTGATGTGCTCTCAGTAGTAACCGATGCTGCTCGTTATATGACCAAGGCTGTTAGTACTCTCGAAGTAATCCTTGGAGACCAGTTAACGCATGTCCAGTGCTGGGCACATAAGTTAAATCTTGTTGGCAATGTCTGGGTGAAAGAGTTGCCTGAGTTGAACAATGCTATGAGCAAAATAAAAAATGTGTTCAACAACACCAGGAAAAGAAGGCACCTGTATGCTAGCTTTCTTGAAGAAAAGCATGGAGAGAAACGTCCATTGTTCCCACTTCCTGTTGTTACTAGATGGAATTCCTGGTTCAACAGCGTTTTTTATGTAGCAGACTACATACATGACATTGTTGATTTCTGCAAAACAGATGAACTAAAGGCAACACAAAATTCAGGGGTTGAGTTTCTGTGTTCACTCACAGAAAATGACATTTCTCTCATTCTTTGTCAAGCTGTCTTTGTGAAAGAGCATGCCAAGAGCCTTGTAGAGCTAATACAGAAACTTGAAGGTTCTTTGTATCCAACTGCCCATTCACTATATGGGGACTTGCAAGGTATAAAAAAAAAATTTGAAAACATCACTCGTGGCATTTATTTTGAGGCAACCAGTAGAGCTTTGTCTAACATGCCCCCCGCTAAAGCTGCTGAAGCTAAAGTGTCCATCACAAGAACAGCAACACAAGCCCTTTCCAAACTGAACTCTCTCATGACAACTGACCCAAGTAGAAAGAGATTTGAAGCAATTCAAATTTTTAGTCAGGAAAGTTTGTTGCTTGCTAAATTAAACCCAGAAATGGTGCAGAAACTGAAAACTGTCCATAGTCTCTACTCCATAAGCACTGAAGAATTAACAGCTGGTTTTGGTCAGCTTCAGGACATTGTTACAAAACAAATGGAAACAGACAATTCAGTGGACGTAGTGAAGTCATTGAATGTAGTAAAGCTGTCACAGCCATTGTTTGCTTCCAGCTGCCTTGAAGCCATCTGGATGCCTTCTGCAAACGTTGACTGTGAACGATTTTTGTCCTCATATAACACAGTCTTAACAGACCGCAGGACAAATTTAAGTGAGGCTAATTTGTGTATCATGGCTACTTTTGCTTTCGAGAGCTAAAGTTTGAGGATTTTGTTCCATGTGTTTATGTCACTATTTTAGAGACTTCATATTTATTCTTGCTGGTTTAGGTACTAAAATATTTTCAATTACTGTATGTAAAAAGTGATGTGTAAATTCGATTGTAAATTACTGTTGCTAGTGCAACTGTACAATGCAAGAATGTGTCCAAAATTTCAAGGTATGCTTAGCTTAATTTTTTTAATTTATAGTGCTAAAACTATTTAAAAAATAACACCGCTTTTGATGTATGATAACACCACTTTTAAGGGTAAATAACAACGAATTTTGCTATAAAATAAACCCCAAAACTGCATGTCTCTACTTATTAGGCATCCACTTGGCCAGAACATAAAAGGAAGCATGCAAATTATACTTTGTCCATAGTTTAGCTACTTTAACATGGTTTAAATTTAGCTCATTGGAGATAATATTAGACAATTTCTTGTCTTGTAGTGACGGATCCGGACCTGTGACTAATAAAGCTCTGATTTTTTTTCAGTGTGGCTTCCCTGCAGTTTTCAGTGTGGGAATGTTCCTGATTCCCATTTGCATTGTTTCTTTTTTTTTGCACTCCTGAACACATTTCACATCAGGGTTTGGATTTGGCCTGGACTTTCAACTGTATTGCACGACAGTGAAACCATCCGGATCATGGTTGGCGTTCTGGATGTTGACACCGCTGTTAATGGCGCCATTTTTCGCACTTGAGACAGAATTAGGTCAGGGTTGTTGCTCATGGCGGCAGGAGTTCCGACACGTTCACGTACAACATTCTTGCCTTTCAAGCCACTAGATGAATTCATGACAATTTCACTATATGACCTAACATTTCCATTGTGCAAAATTAAATTTTATTTAATATAGTGAAGTTTTTGCTTAATTTCAGCAGTTTCAGATCGTGAATCAGTATATAAGGTTTTGAGAATAAAGTTTTCATTTTTAAGTTCATCAACCTTGGCACAAATAATCTCTACGGTCTTTAAAAGATCTTCTAATTTGAAAGCTTTAGGCTGAGAACTTCAATCAGAGGTTATTCATGAATGATGGACTGACTGGTAACTGTTTTCTTGGGCGATGATTTAAACATTTTTGAGTGATCAAACTGATTTGTTTCTAAAGTTAGAGCTGGGGTATGCAAGTCGAACCCCAGCAAATCTGACTGGATTCAAAAGTGACACATTAATGTTGACAGCTCACCATACAGATAAAATGTTAGACGGACTGATTCAGGCTGAGTGAGGTATGCACACGCACTCGTCCGTTGGCTGTGAACGCTCGGCCGCAACTGAATGCTCGGCCATGACTAAAACGCTCAGAAAACCAATTCAAATTTTACAATGAATCTTTTTGGCTTCATTTAAATTTTTTGTGAATGAGCCTCACTTGCCTTATGTATTGGTAACAAAAAAATAAAAACGATTATTTGATTTGAAATGTAGAGTTGAATATCAAGTTATTCACAAAAATCTAAAATTTTTTGAACAATTGCTGACCTGTAACAGTAACCAAATGAGTCATTTGTAACTGGAGAAGCACTAATCAGGAATTTAAATTATGAAATAAGTGATAGTGTGCTTGACCCATCTCTAGTTTTCTCTAAAAAGTATTGAAATACTTAGTCTAGTTAGTAATATTTTCTTGATGTGAATGAGAATCCATTGCTTCCTGCTAATTTCTGGGAACGAAGTACTGCATCAGCTGCTGATGTTTGTACCAAAATTACTTTTTATACCATATTTCTTTGGCTGGTAGGTGAGAGTGTGTAGGTATGGGAGGTTGCTAACGTCACTGTTTGTGCATCTTGTGGAGGGATGCAGCTGAGGGTTAATCCAAGCATAGTTCTTGATGTATGCTGGCTTACTGCTTGTTGGTCATACCTGTGTGGACCTCGAAGTTTGAAATTTAATGTCTGGTATTGTGGTTACTGGTGGCAACATCAGCCAACTTTTGCTGTGGCAGTTTCTCAAATGTGATGCAGATTGAAGGATGAAAAATCCTTTTTGGGTCATTGACCATTTATTCAAACACTTTGGTTGTGGATTTATTTTTCAGGAATTACCATTACCATCTATTATCAACTGTGGCATCCCAGACGAACATTTTGGAGATGTCATTATGATTTTGGAGTTCTTTAATTCTTTTAAAAATGAACTACCCGCAAAGAAGTACTTCCCTTACGGTCAGGTTACGTTTGACCTTGTGAAACGAGCTCTGCTAGCAAAGGAGGTCGCAGGTAATAGTTAGCATAGTAACTAGTGATGGCCCAATATCCAAAAATCCGATACCGATTCCGATATTTCCAAATTTACCGATCCGATACCTTATTAGAGATGTAAAATGTAAAATACCCAGGTATATATAATTAAGTGTAAATACCTTGGGTAATTACCCAGGAAAATACCCAGGTAAATACTTAAATTTCATAAATACCTGGGTATTTTCATTAAATCAATGATAATTTTAATTTTGTCGAGTTTTAATAATTTCACAAAGTAATATGTTACATACGCAATGTTAATGAAAGTATGTTGCAAACTTTAGCAGGTGATTCGTTATCAAAAACATGAAATAGTTATACCACCAATTTTTTCAAGCACAATTCTTACGGGGAAAGGGGGAAAAGCAACAGTGTGGAATATTTAGAAAAACCAGACAACTAAATTTTTATTTTGGGGAATAGCGAATAGGGTAATCTGACCTGACCTGACCTATTATTATCATGAAGGGGAGAGTTTTATTTTAAGGTCCCCCCCCCCCCCCCCCCCTTTCCAGAAGGTTGGATAATTCAACACACTAAAGATTTATCAAAATATTTTAATTTTACTCCACATCATTTTCCATACTTGTCAATATTAACCATTTAAAATTTTTTAACTACAAATTTTCCCTAGAGAATAGTACTACGCAAGAAAATGGCGTAGTGTAACTCTAAGACTTGACTACACATCAGTGTTTGAAAAGGTTTTACAATATTGCTGCAATAGAGAATTTTCTTCATATCTTCAGGACACTTGAAACACTTTTTTATATGATTTGTCATTTTATTAACATTAGAATGTTTGTATTTTTTACATCAGTATTTACATTCCAGTCCTTTACTCTTCTCTTTAAAAATATTCCAAGTTGGCCCTTATTTTCTCCCATATTGAGAAACTCTTTAACAATGAAAATTAAAATGAAAACATGGTAAATTGAACACAAGAAGTAGTGAGGTTATGTAACTTCCTTCACTGCATCATGTAACTCAATGAACAACATGGCTGCTAATCTACAGTGGTTCAGCGTAGCCATATTCTAAAAACAAATGAAAACAAAAATTTCCCTTAAGAAAAAAATTTATGTTTTAGATTTAGAATAACTAGCAAATTTTGTGAAAATTATAATCTAAAATATTGAAATACATTCTGCTATATTTCATTACAAATTTCAGTGTATTTTTTCACTTTATTTATGATTACTGAATGGTTTTATAAGGTTAATTTAGTAACAGATAAGCATAAAGTTACAGCAATAAAATCATGAATATGCCATATGATTATACACTTAAAAAGTGATTTTACTTTAAAAACCCTCATTTTGGGTATTTATCAGAGGCAGGGGTAAATACGTAGGTAAATACCCATTTATTAATACCCTACCCACCGGGTATTTACCCAACTCACAACACTATACCTGATACTCGATATTCCGATAATAGGCCTATCTCATTTCTATCACTGATTCTATAAAACTGTGGTTCTGGAGTACTGTTAGAGACAATATTGAAAAATGTTAAATATTTATAAAACATACTTATGTGAATGTGTATTATTTTTATTAATTGTAAAATATTGTAAATTCACATTAAATGAAAGCTAATAATGAAATGATCTTAATGGCCTACAAATAAGCTCTCTAAATTCAAGGACTTAAAAAATTAAATTTTTTTCAATGCCAGATAAAGCAATATTCTGGTGTAGGTATTACCTACCAGTATGCAAAAAACATATTGTAACTACAAGGAAACAAATTTCAGATTTTTGTGGAGAAATGTTAGCATTTGAATGTGTTCAGGTGAAAGGCGATTCCGTTTTTTGGTACAAATTCCACCTGCAGAGTTAAACAATCTTTCAGAATGAATTGAGGTAGGTGTAAAGCCATGATATATTCTGGCTAACAATTTCAGTCTCGGAAAGGTAGAATTTGCTTTCCAGTACACCAGTGGGCTGTCATTCCATTGTTCTAGTGTATCACATTAAAACACATTAAAAATACATGAAAAGTAATTTCAATACAACTTTGAAATGTATTGCAGAGTTTAAAAAATCACACATCTTTATTTATGTTGTTGAAAATGCTCTCAATATAGCCAACATAATACCTTTACTGCAACTTGCCCTACTTAAACACGTTTCATATTTTAGCTTTTGTAAAACTTACGTAACGTCTTTGTATAGAACAGCAGTTGGCTACCATGAAACGACACGGAAAGAAAATGCCTGTTATATCAAGCATCAAAGTTATTCTTCTTCATGTTTACTTACGTCTACACCACTTATTAAATTAAATATCGTAATTATTTTCGTTTATGTTTTCAATTTATGTACACTTAGTGAACTTTGAAAATTCATCAAGCAAAAACATTTTGCGAATATCTGAAACGAATAAATATGCACTAATGACTGGGATTTGTGTACACATGATAGAATTGTACCGTCGGGATGCATTGCAGTATCAGAAAGAAGAAATAGGCTTGAAATTGTTTCAGTGGAAAATATGCTTGGAATTACTAGGTAATATGGTGACGTGAAGAAAGATAAATTACGCCAGCGGAAAATAAGGTTGGGATTACGGTTAAGGTTATGTGAGAAGTATTATTGGCGAGAGCAAACATCGGTTATCAAAATATCGCAAGTATTTACCGATGTCCGATATTGAAAAATGTGTCGAAATTACCGATCTCCGATATTGAATATTGGGCCATCACTAATAGTAACTTAATAGTGACAGTATAAACTACCTTTTTTTCTAATTAAATTACTTGTTTAGTGATATGTGTTTGGGGAAATTAATTGTTTGTTTAAGAAAAGTTTTTGCAGTAATTTTTTTTTGTGCTGGGTTTTTAAGGGAAGGGGTGAAATACCAGCTGCTTTCCTTTTAGATTGTGTGTTATTGGTAATGGTCCGTCAACTGACAAAACAAATACAATTACCAAAATTATTGTTGCTTTCAAGTATAAAATGTAAAAAATAGTTCAGTTATTAATTATTTGTCAAATTAATTTTTTCTGCTTCCATTTCGTGAGACAGTAGCGAAGTAACTTTGATTACATTTTGAATGTTTAAAATTCTGTGTACGTATAGATCACATTCTTTTTTTGTGATTATGTTTTTATGCCATCATTATTTGTTTTGAGTTTGAAGTGTAACAGGTGAGTTTTTGACAAGTTCATAAATTTACTTACATCCAAGTGAGGTGTTAGCTTAGAAAGAATAGTTTAACAATACCACCACAAAGTTATATATACAGTAGAATAGATTTACATAGAATTTTTGACGAAAACTTAAAAGTGCACTAAGCAGTGCAATAAAGTATAGTGCATACCGTGTTTTATCGCATAATCGTCGCACATTTTATACTAAAATCAAGTTTGAAAAGTAGGGGTGTGAGATTTATGCGGGGAAAAAATTTTTTTGTTAATTAGTTATTCATAAAAACAAAACCCTTTCTTCAACTTTAAATAGAAATACAAAATCTGTGACACAAATGTGAGCCTAAACTAACGCATAACTATCGTCATAGTACACACCACGAAAGAGTGCGGGCCATCAAATGTAGTTAACTCGGCACTCGACAGAGAGCGTGCGTTGCATGCAATCGGCGCGATATCAGTATCTTTATTCGACTACGTATGCGTGCACTATACAGGAAGCAACATAACCAAACATGAATGGTGCCAACTAGTGCTGGCTACATTTTTATAAATGGTACACCGCGGCGACGCAAACGAACAGATAAAGGTTATAACGTTTAAAAAGTCTTTAAAAGAAATTTTACACATTAGAAAAGTCATATTTCCGTTAATTTAATAAGTAAGTGATAATGTCAGAATAAATATTAGATTTATACTTAAAAATACGTCATTGTATACGGAAAAAATACCCAAAGTGCTCGGAATCTAATAGTGGGACCAAAAACATTATGTGACGTTTACGCGAGAGGGTCCCCCCCCCCCCCCCCCTTCCCAATTTTGACGTCCTTAAATATTAGTGCAACGATTATGCGCGTGTGTCGATTATGCGATAAAAGAGGTTAAATGAAGCTTTTTTTTAAATTGTTAAACAACCAACTATGTATTTTTTGTGATTTGTTCATTCATGTAAATATCTAGTAATATATTCATTGACTAGTACTAATGGCTAATAAAATTTAAATCAATAACTAAGAAAAGTGTTTAATGTATCCTCTAAATGTTACATTGCTATTTAAATGTATAATTAAATTTTTGTGTGACTAAGGTTAAGTTCGTATACAAGTCTTATACAATATTTTCAGCAAAATTTTTATTTTTCTTAGCGAGATCAATAAATGTTTACCTATGATGAAATCAGCTGATTCTGTTTACCATAAAAGACAATTAAGACATTAAAAAACATTAATAGACAGTGCTTCATCAGGGTCAGTTTATTTATGATTGTGACTCGTCTTACCAAAACTAGGTATTAATAGGGGCTGGAAAAATTAGCATCAATTTTTTTTAAATGTTAAGTCTCTCATATTTTATAAAGTAGCATCAATTATTGTGAAACTAGCATTTTTAATGCAACTTTTTTAACTTAATGTTTACATTCTAAATGTTTGTGAACTAAACATCCATATATCAAATATAAAATTACTTCCAAATAATACACTAGTTCAATTTTTTGATTTTCTTTTGATCCTTTCTAGATAAAAATCACAGAAACAATTTAAATGCTTATTTTAATTAAATTGGTAGTTTAATGTGCTAGAAATTATTTAATTGCATGTTGATTAACTGGATTGATTGGGTTATGAATGTAACTTAACTGCATCACAGACACATGTTGATGTCGGAACCATGCTGGTAATGAACAATAGTGTAGAGAACGATAACCAGAATATCACCACAGGGGTCAAGTGTAATATTTGGGGGAATGCCAAGTTTTTATAGACTTGCAGTAGTTTACGTCATACTCCCACTAAAGCAAAATGTGAGTGCAGCCTTTTTTGTCATCTTAATAGCCAGTCATACATCTTTTGTCTGTGAGATGAGATAATCTGTGGCAAAGATGGTAGATATGTTGTGTCTGCATATTAACTGAAGTGCAGATAAGTCTTAAGTGACAAACAAAAATCAAAATAATTTAATTATACATGCACATGTGTCCCAGAAAAAACTGTAAGTATGGATATAAGGTGAGTTCTGCCAAGGAAAGTTTATAAAACTGGAATTTGTCATTCTAATTTTGAAAACTGTCAAAAATATGTAGCAGTTGTGTAGCATTTCATTTTTTTTTTTTTTTTTTTTTTTTCAAATTGTAGCATTGCAGTATACATGCCTTTTCTACTAATAAAATTGTTACTAAGAACAGGTTAGGTTGCCAGTATATTTTATTCTGAATTTGTAATTATTTAATAATCATGTTTCTTCTGTCATCCTTTCAATTTTGTTTTGCTACTTATATTTACCTAATATTATGTGTAATGAGTTTTTTATATTATTTATTTAAATTTGAAAATTGTATTATAATTATATATTACGTTTTTATTAGAATGCAGATGTTGCATAATGATTCTAGAACAAGGGATTGTGTCTGGGGTGATGTGTAGATAGAGAGCGGCATAAGAGGCCTGTAAGTGCGAGTGAGAACGAAACAGTGATTCCCCAGTAAGAGAGAGACTGTAACGATATCTCGTCACTGCGTGGGAACTGGAGGAGAACTACTCTTCCACGGTGTTGGAGAGAGAACGAGAATGTAAAGTCCCTGGCTCTGTGTATAGAAAACTGTTTTCAATGTATGTCTTGTATTCCTATTGGCTTGTGATTTGTAGTGTGAATGAAGCGTGTGTGTGATTGGTCGGTGAGGTCATGTAACTGCCCTTCCTGCGTGGAGAAACCAGTGCCATGATCTCACCAGTCGTCTGTCGATCGCCGCACCAGGAGGGCGTGTTCAGTAGCTTCTCATAAAATATGTAGAAATGAAGGACTTAACCTATGTCATTTTTTGTTACGTAACGTCGCCCGAGCTGCGAGCGATTCTCGACAGGCGGCTGTACGAGTTGAATGCGTGAGCAAAACATTGAAAGTGATTGGATGCGGTTGTTTCATCTTTCGGACAATAAAACTCTCGAATGAAAAAGAAATAAATTCTTTTTATTTTATATAAATAATCATAATAAAATGAATGATTGTTTATACTAACTATATGAAAAAAAGCATTTATCTATAAAATTAGCTCAAAGGTTGGAACCTAGCAAAAAAAACAGCATTTTAAGTGTAAATTAGCAAAAAAATAACCTCTATAGCAAAATGTTAACTTTTCCAGCCCCTAACTATTACAGATATGGGCATTTGCATATTGTGGTGATTGTTTTCTTTTTACTTTTATACATTTTTGTTTTTTGTTCAATTTATTCACTCGTGCAAATGGCTTTTAACACTATTGAGCATTCAGTTTTTGAATTTTATTATATTTGTTAAGTATTTTGTCAAGTTCCATAAAAATAATGGAAGTTTTTATTTGTGCAGTACTTAATTTTCATTATTCAATAGGTTTTTTATAATTTCATTTCAGGCCCTCTTTGTGACATCTTGGAGCTTTTGCTAACAACTCTGTTTGAAATGCAGTCCGATGAAGAAAAAAAAATACATGATGCAGATACTCTCAAGACTACAGGTAAAAATATAATTTTTGTTCTAGGTTTTGTTTTGGTAAGGCATGTATAAATGAGTTTGTTTTTAGTATACTTATTTAAAACTTTTTTCGTAGTCTTTGTACATTAAAATATCAAAATAGTAGGTGGCATTGATGCTTGAGTATTACTTTCGTAACTAATGATTACCAATTGAATTATTGAACATAAAACTCATAATAAGTTGTTAACTGATTTGGTTACAGTTTATCACACATTTTCAGCAAGTAAATAAAAAGCAAGTGTGTCAAAAATAAGTTAAATTTATGTATTATGAATAATGATTTATTGAAAAGTATAATTTTATATTCCAGATAAGACTAAATAAATGTAAGTTTAAATTATTTAATACTAGTACTAATAGTTGAGCAAAGACAAGTTATTATTCAGAAAGACAAACTTTCTCAAAATTTGGCAACATCCTATGTATGCTTTGGTGAATATTGTATTTTCATGCAATATTAATAAATTTAACTGTTAAGTTTGTGATGCTTTAAGATTACCACTATACATATAAATTTTACTAGTTTGGTATGCGTCTGAATTTAGTGACAACTTACATGTATTAGCAGTCACTTAATTTTTGCAAACAAAATCAGTTGTGCAAGGATTATGTTAGTAAACATAAAAATAGAGGATGTATCAAAAGTTTTTTCCCTTATCGCTTGGCAGTATAAAAATTTCAGGTGTATCCTCTAAAAATGGGGAGGAAAAAAACAGTGTGCAAAGTGTTGATTTTCCTTCAACATTTTTAAGTAGATATATGTGCAGCTCGAAAATGCATACCTCTATACGTGAGAGACTTCTTAACAGTTTGTCTTACTCTCACTCGCTCAAAGGGGCAACTGGTCTGGAGAAGTAAAGGAGCCACTACTGTAGTTTTAACAATAAAATAAAACGCTAGAAAAATAATCCTAGAATGGTTTCAGTGTTGTATCTTCAGTTTATGATGTTTTGGAGGATTGCTCTTATTTGAGTTCCTTCAGTTTTTGTGTGTCCAAACATGGATACAACATATTTTGAAAACTGTGTTGCTTCTTCAGTTGTTTACTAGGGTAAAAATTACAAGGAAAAAGAAAGCCCAAATACAAAAGATATTTTATTTTTGCAGTTAATGTGTTTTGGCATTTTCATCTTGGAAAACAAAATTTAAAATCCTTCCATTACTTGACATTCTGGTGTGTTTTTAGATGTATGTACGTAGTTCTACAATATTTTAGTTTGTCAAAACCATTCCATAATGGCACAAAAACATAAAAGCTTTTTTATGTTGCCTATAAAGTTGAATTTATGTCATTCGTAGATAGAAATTCACATAAAACATGTTCAAGTGGGGAAGGAATTGAACAAAGCATTTATATTCTAAACTGTATACTTGACAATTGTGAGACAATTTTACAGAAATGTCACAGTGTATATGTAAAGCCAAATAAATAAAAGCTGAAAGCACAACAAAGTTGAAAAGTGGTTGGCTTGGTTAAGCAAATTCGAGCATTGAGTGTACCCATCAGTGGTTTTGACATTAAATTTGTTTACTTAACTTGATGAGTCCATTGGCAAAATGTTAAAATACTTACAAGTGCTAAATTGATATTTCCTGCTTTTAACATTTTCTTGCTTGTAGTGTTTTCCATTTGGTCCCTTAAGAAACATTAAAACAGGGTTAAATTGTAGTCATTACTGGTATCAGTATACCACCAAACAAAATCTTAATATTCACATTTAGTCTTGTTAAAATTCTTGTTGTTTAAACCTGTGATGACCAACCAGCCATCCAGCCTGCTGCATAGTTTCGCACGGCCCGCCTTTAACAATCTTTCCACAAAGAAACATTGTCAGGTACACTGTTGTGTACTAGCCATATTTGTTTTCATGCATGTAGAATAGTTGTCAGTTGAGTGTATTCATAGTGCATTTCATCGTTAGTTTGTAATGTGAATTTATATGGGGATTTACTTTCTTTTACCAATGTATGATTTATGCCATTATCGCTGACCTTGCTTTGGTGTGCTCAGTTGCCAGATATACACTAATCCTAGAGCTAATGTTTGTGGTACAACTAGGTAATAAATTGAAATATTATTTTAATGTTTATGATACATTGTATTTTGTAAAGTAAAATTTGGAATAAGAATTTTGGAAATACATTTTTCTATTGTAGGTTATCATTTCTCAGGAGTCATTGTTTTTGACCGAAAAATTTTATCTATCTAATTGAATATCAGAAATTTTTTTCTCTCTTGAGTGTGGCACATAATTTCATGGAATGCCTTGTTATTAATACTGACAAACTGCTACAAATAGTTTGAAAATTTTTTTACTGTCAGAATGACTACAACTGCAATAATGTGTACTGTCAGTTGTATGAAAAGGTGTATCGTATTAACTTCCCCACCAATAAATATTATAATTAAACACTAATTTTTGGTCTTAAAAACCAACAAATAGTAAAATTAAAAAAATATATATTAAACTTATAATTAAATAATGGTAAAAAATAAGATTTTTAATGTTAACAAGTTTGATAGTATCAAACTGGCAACAGTAGTTGCCATTTACTTTGTACTGCAATCTAAGAGTGGGACTGACTAAAGAATTCTCACAAATATACTTAAAAATATTATTTATATTAAAATTTTATATATGTGAGGTTCAATAATTACAATTAGTTTTTATTTTTTGTTTCTTCATCATCATTACAATATTATTTATTAGTCACTGTACAACCCATTTAGAACATATAAAATGTTGTAAAAGTGCACTTTTAATTCATGTGTGTGTGTGGCCCTGGATTTGTTTCAAAAATGATATCTGGCCTTCAAAAAGAGTTAATTAAGTTTTAAGGTGTCCAACACTGGTTTTAACTGATGACATTTGAGATAATGTTGCACATACGTAATCAGATTGGTTCTTGATTTATTCCTACCCTAGCTTTTTTCTTTTATCTTCTACTTGGTTTTGTGCTTCGAGTGTGAATAGTTGTGATTCTTCACATGAAAAGATAGATGCAAGAGGCTAGTCAACAAAATAGTTGCTACATTGATTGTAAAACCAATTTACTTTTTTTAAAATTCATTCATGAAAGGTTTAGAATTAAATAAAAAACTAAAAGAGATTTATTGCATTACTCACCTAAGAACTTTACATTATTTTTACTTGTTTCCAAAACAGGGCACGTACAGTTATTTGTTTGGTGGGAATCAAAAGTTACCTTGTCTCTTTTTTTTGCATGAAGATCACTGCTTATTCATGTACTGATTGATAAGTAGAGTAAAAACATCTTAAGTAAATCTTAACTAAGAAAATATCTTACATTTTAGCACTTGACCTGTTAATAAATACAATTTTACTCTTTTAATTAAATTTTTCTAAGTACCTTAAGAAACTTCTTAGCCGAGATTTTCTGTATCTTGAAATTTGTATTTTCTGTCAATAGATAATACATTAGATTTTCCTGAAGGAATCATTTTACTAGCAATGAAACCTGAAAATAAAGTAGAAATGAATCAAAATCTTGCTCTTCTAAAATAATCATAATTTTTTGACATGGTTTCCTTTACCTCAGAGTTACAAAAATACAAAATACAAGACTTCAAAGCAAGGCAAAGTTAATGTTATTATTTGTGCTTAATGGCTGTCATTTTCATTTATTTAAAAGTTACATATATTACCAGGTACATTATTCTTAAATTTAATTCCATTCATCTGAAATATATTTCATTTTTCTGTGAATATATTAATATTGCTAATGGGAATAAACTGTCACATATTACTCTAATTTAGATTTACTACTTAAGGCAATTATTTTTTATCATTACTTAGCAATTGTTAGAAGTCATAAGGTGTCAGTCGGAGGCGGCTCCTGGAAGACTTTGCAAGAGGGTCTCGCGCAAAGCAGGATGCAGTTGCAAAACATAACATTAAATGTCAGAGATTGGCTTGGAATGTTTACAAATGTATGGTTTCTTTAATGGTTTCATTCAACTTTTGATAAAGGAAAATTTTAATACAGTAATTTAAGTATTTAAATAAACAGACATATCCTACAAAATACAATAAAAATTATAATTTGAACTTGGAATGGACTATCGCCCTTAGAGCCGTACCTTTGTAGCCGCTTTTGGTGGCATCCAAGTTATTTGTCAGCAGTCACCATCTCTGCAGTTATAAGCTAACACACAGTCAGCATGCGAGTAATACATGAAGTAGAGTTAAGGTGAAGCTTGTATTGGTGGTTGCAGCTGACCTGGACATAGACGACCTGGGGGATGTGACGATGGCAGAGGCGATCAAAGCTGCCACGGCGGCAGTCAAGTGGAGCCAGCTGTACCAGGGTACGCCTCTGAGCAGGCTCACTCTGGATGCCGTCACCATCTCGGAGGTGCTGCGACTGCACCTGCTGTCGTCGGGCGGTCGCTCTGAAGAGCAGAGGTGTGGCGTTGTTTACTCAGAACTACCTCTGTGCGAGACTGCACACACACCAAATATGTCATTTTACCGAAGGAAAGGTCAAAGGAAGTCTAGGATTTATTGACAATAAAGACTCTGAGACTGTACAGATTTATAATAATACTGTTCAACTTTTTGTCAAAGTGGTTAGAGCTTCTATCTGATGTGTCAAAGTCTTGCACGTTGGAGGGAATTTTTCATTTGTTCAAAATTAGCTTCCAGGATATTTCAAATAAACCTAGCTTTTTCTTTAATTTCTCCTTAAAATCTTAAAAATTTTGATTAACATACTAAAGACATTTCCTGGTGTAGCTTTCCATGTGCACAATCATTATTCCCCATGTGATGGAGGTGTTTTTAAGCGTAGTAATGTACAACTGTATATCAGAATTGCTGTCAAATGTTTTATAATTTTATGAGTAAAAAAATGCAAAAATAGGTTAATTTTTTTTTTTTAATTTGTCAGGGAGATTTGTAATTTTGGTCATGGAAAGTCCTGTGAAAATCAGGGAAATTTTTCTACAGATTTTTGTGGACATCCTGTCTTAACTAGGTGTGTATATGCATGATGCATGTGTATGCTCATACACAAATGGGATTGTGATTTATTTCCCAATATTGCAGGTACCAGCAACAGGGAGGCTACACTTTGTTGGATGATCCAGGGCTTCAATTAAGAATCCAGCACCCTCACATTTTGCGTGCTCTTAGCGTCAGCACCGTAGCAGAATTACCTATAGGTAATATTATTAATATACAAGTCCAGATTCATGAAGAATGTTCTGATGTATGCTCCAGTAGGTGATGCAATTTTCAGACTTTTTTTGAATACATAGTTTTATTTGTTAGCTTATAAAATTTATAAACTTTATTTCAGTAACAATTTTTACTAGTTATATATTAATTGCACTCATGGTGCTGCATAGAACACTTGAAAAATTGTCTTTTTTTTTATACTATTTAATACTTAGAGATTTGCATTATCATACATTTTGTTAAGTCCTCGTGATTTTTTTTTTTTTAGCTCATCAATATTAAAACTTTTTTTTTTTGTGGTTTTAGACAGAAAGTGATGATTTAAAATGGAAAAACCAGTGGTTTCTAAAAGTAGAAATTCATGTTTTTTTTTTTAATTAATTAATTTTTGCAACTTCTTATTAAGTAATTATTACTCTGGTAAACTGTGGTATTACAGTAGAACCCCGATTATCCGTGTTAATGAAGGGTACGAGTGAGTCGGATAATCGAAAATCGCGGTTAGCCGAGTCGTGCTTGCCTCAAAGATCATTAACCCACAGACAGCCATCTGTGGACATTCGGAGATTACATATATACACATGCTTTGTGTGCGTGTGCGTTGTTGACATAGAGGCGGACTTCTTAGTGCTGGGCAGCAGTGGTTTTTAAGTCTTTCGTGTGCGGAGACGTGGGCACGCGAGTCGTTGTTGCACCGAGGTGTGTGGCTAGCTGCCCGCCAGTCCGAGGGCCCAAGACAGCTGATAGCTGCCAAGGTCACGCATTCTTTTCATCGCCCGTAAGCGACGCTGCCACACTTAGCTCATTGCTCTGTTGTCAGTAACACCATCGGGCTGGTTTTTGTTTTACAGAACGACTGCCTTCAAAATTATTTTCGAGATAAGATCTTTCATACCAGTGCATTGAGACTTGATTTGATGGTTTTGAAACGGTGTCTCTGTCTCGTATAATTCACGTGTTTTTATCCCCCTTTATTTATATGAATTTTAAATGTTAGATTTTTTATTTTTAGCTTGCTGAACGTGGACTTAGTGCAAAAACGGCCTATTATGACTTAGTGTTGCAGATGGGTTGGAAATCTTATAACGACCACCTCTCTATAACGACTCTAATCTCGGGAACCGTGAGGGGTCGTTATATCTATTCTCCGTTCACTCTTAGCTGAGTTTTGAAATAAACAAACACTGTCGTAACACTGCGCCGCGTCAGCAAGTGATAGGCTGAATTTATCTTGCGTGCCAAGCACTAGTTGCAACACACACACTTCTGTACAGTCGGTGCTCATAAAATAACGGAGAAGTAATATAACAGGAATATGGTTCTTCTGTCAAGCCTAGTTTTTTTAAAAAATTTGCGTCTGCTGTGATAAAATTACGCCACTTAATGGTACACCCACCGACCTATTCTGTTGAAACCATTCAAACAAACAAGCGTCCAAGCTGCTAAATGTGGATTCTTTCGTCGTCTTGCGTTTATTTAATCCACTTGAGGTGTCAGCCTGTGAAGCAAACTGAAGGATTTTCTCGCGATTTTTTATGATGTCGCGCACTGTTGTGTTACCGACATCAAACTCAGTCGCAAGTTTGCAATCGTTTCTCCACTCTGAAATCTTTCTATAATTTTTGTTTTGCTGTCGATGGACAGTACTACTCGCTTTCTTTTCTGTTCATTTGATGACATGATGAAATGTTGCGCTCAACACTTCCGCACAACACAACGGTATAATCCGTCGGAATGCAGATCACTGTTACAATACATAAAATTATCACCACCTTCACGCTTCAACAACGTACACTAATGAAATGGACTGTCTCCATGCGCCGGGTAATCTCTGTGGCACGGCGCCGTGCTGCGCGCGGAAGTGTACAGTCCGGTCATGCGGACGTGGAATCGCGCACCAGTGTATAATCTATTCACGTAACATGGAACACAAAAATATTATGTACATACGTATGTATGTACTAGTATTTTTTTTTAAACTTTCTGTGTATTTAAACATAACTGAGTCAAAGTACTTTGACCAGCATACATTTTGCAAAGTATTTTAACATTTACATACATTTTGAATCATTGGTTATATGTAACTAAAAAATTGGACTTGATGGACATAAATCGCGGTTAATCCGCGAATCGGATGATTGAGTCGCAGATAATCGGGGTTCTACTGTAAGTATATTTTTAATAGCATTTCTAGTGGAATTTATTCTTATTTTTCTTGTAGTTTTTGGCTTAGCTATTTTATTGTATTTGGAACCTTTTCATGAGCTATGATAATGTACCTGTAAATTTTCTCCACTTTTTAAATTTTAGGCACTTTTTTTTTAGTTTTATAATGGACCCAAAATGCTGTTGCCAGTGTTTGGCATTCTTTATTTTTTTTCGGCACTTGTGTTATTATGCTGGTGAAGTATATAGTCTTTTGTTTCTGTGGCATTTTACAGGAGACAAGTTGAAAGTTCTGACATGTTTAATCAGTCAACTGTTGACGTATGATGTCTTCATGGATGTCATAGATGAAAGAACAGAAAATGTGAAAAAATTAAAGCTGGAGTTGAAAACATCACAAGCGACTGAAATGAAGCAACACAAAGAAGCAATTGCTTTAAGGTGTTTAGCAACAATTTTTCACATTTTTCTGTTTTGAATGGTTTAAATTGTGCTGTTGAAAATCAAGGGTTGTTTGAATAGTTAGGCTTTTGGCCATTTTCTTAATTTGTGGTCGTAATTTTTTTATTTAAAATTTTCAACCATTTATTTTCTACATAATATCAAGGTGTTTTCTAAATTTATATATTTTTAGAAACAGTTGATTGATATATTTTATTGTAAGTTAAGAATTGTTGTTAATTGGAAGTATTTGTTGTCAGGATGAAAAAAAGAAAGGAATCCAAGCAGCAACTTCTGACAAAAGGGGGTGACCTAAATGATCCTAAAGCAGGTCAGGACAAGGTGAAGTATGAGCTTGATGAAGCCAAAGAAGCAAAAGACTGGGAGCGGAAGAATCAAGAGTGGGACAAGAAAGCTCTTGAAATAGAAGAGCTGAAGACAGGCTTCCAGTTGCTGCCACTAGGTGTGGACAGAGCATACCGTCGGTACTGGCTTTTTCCGTCCCTATCAGGTTTGTTTGTTGAGAATGAAGAAGTGTTTCCAGGTGTCTGCCTTTCAAAGCCAACACAGTGCAATCCCTCTCTTGTGGGAGGGGATGATTCAGCATTGTACATCAAGCATTTGTTTGAAGAAGAGCGCAGCGGAAATAGCGACAAAGAAAATGACTCCTTCAATGGGCCGGTGTTGTCCTCCACCAGCCGTTCCGTCGTCCTCACTCCCAGCAAGAAACTTAATGCCCTCTCCCAGACAAACGCCAAAGTGATGTCGCCGCCAGATTCGAAGCCGGACCTTGTGATTGAGCAAAGGAAGGTGGTGCCACAGACCCTGGCGTGTACCGCCAACATTAACACCTGCCCCATTCATGGTACAAACGTGCCTCGCACGAGGTGGGCGTTCTTCAGCGAAGAGGAAGAGGTGCACAGCCTCATAAAGTGTCTGAACAAGCGCGGGTTTCGAGAAGGGAAGCTAAGGCGAGCTTTGATTTTCCAGCAGGAGCGAATACTGCAGAACCTGAAGAGTTGCCCGATCTCAAAACTGGATGAGAGCAGAGTAAGTCTAAACATTTCACTTAGCTATCATTTGAAAAGAAATTTTTGTCTTTTTTTTAATTAGTGCATTTTTAACATTCAACATTTATTAAATACAAGGTGAGTAGTCACAAATTGGAATAAATAGGGCTGAAAAAAAAATTTAGTATTAACATGGGTGTAATTGTGAGACATATGGTGTTATACCGCTAAAAACGTGCCTACGTGAAATGTGTATGCTCACATCTACTGAGTGTCCCAGATTCAGTTGGAATAAAATAGGTACTCCAATTTAAAAGATATCATAAATATGTATAATTGATAGTTATATTTTACTTATTCGCTTTACACAAATGACTAACTCGTTGAAGACATACGTACATACACACACATTAATATACAGTACCCTCCCGATTATCCACGAAATTAAGTGGCAGGGCCACCGCGGATTTTTGAAAATCGCGGATAGTCAGCAAAAGAGCCGAAAATGGGAAACAAAAAAGGAAACATTAATTTCAACTTAAAAATCTAAACATTTATGTACAGTAAAAGTTTCAATTAACAGTAAAAAAATTTTTAAATGATGCTAAAATTGTAAGAATTTACTGAATAATTAACATAAAATACATTTTTTAATGTAAACCTGAAAGTGCTCAACAATACGACTAGAAACAAAGTGCGACAGAGACAAAAATAACAACGCATGCCAGCCTACTGCAAGAGTTCTGAGAAGGCCTGTGGCATTTTACTGTATACTGCACACAATACCCTTGTCGGTAAGTTCAAATTTGCTCACTTGTAATAAAATAGAGATTTACATATGTTATTAATTTTTTCGTAGCTTGCGAGATTATAGTGAGTATACTGTTTATACATACACGCACACACACACACACACACTCTCTCTCTCTCTCTCTCTCTCTCTCTCTCTCTCTCTGTGTGCGTGCGTGCGCGCGCGCTCATAGTACATTAAAAAACACCAGGAATATAAAACTATTCCCTAAAATTTCTGCAATTACTTTAGCTTGACTTGATTTTTTAGAACTTCACTTGACTGAATAAAAATTTATGATTGTGGACTAATTCAACTCAACTCAACTCGAAGGTATTGTTTCTGAACTTGGCTGGACTCGACCCAAAAATTTGCAGACTCGTCCCTCTCTAATGAATATTATACACAAGGTGAGTAATGATGAAGTGGAATATATTAAGAAGCTGATGACTAAAATTTTAAATCAGCTTTTCTAACATTGTTCAAACACACCAAAAGAATTTCGCTTTATGCATGTGAAATGTGCGTGTTGCGTTGTACACCCGGGCATGCTCTGCGGCAACTATGTCCTCCCGGTCAATGCTGCTAGTGTGCACATTTCGTGTAAACACTTTTTAGCATCATAACTCCATATATATCACATATCACAATTACACCTATGTTGATATTAATTATATTTCTCCAAAATCACACACTTTCTTTCTGTGCCCTCCGCTAGAATTCACTGCCTGAATCTTAAATGCTGCATGCCACCAGCAGCACAGCTTCGATAAAAGACTTGAAAAAATACTAAAATCCGGCTTTTGACCTGATTTTCTACAAGTATCTTTATTAAAATACTGCCCAATCTTGTTAAAATTCACTGAACAGTTAATACTACACAGTTTTCGCACACATTAAAAGTTATACTTTTATGGCATAACCAAAGTATTAACTTGAAACTTTTTAAAACAAATTATGTAACTAAGTACAGTCAAACCTCTCTGAAACGACCCCTCACGGTTCCCAGGAATAGGGTCTTAATAGAGGGGGGGTCGTAATAGATGTTTTCAGAAATTTTCAGTTGATTACAAACCCCCCCCCCCCCACCCCCCTCCCACACCGCTACTCGCTAAGAAACCAGCCGTACAATGGCAGGATGCTGTCACTCACAATGATAGACGGCTTTGCTTTAAACCCACTTCAAACTTCATGACAAGTCCGTCGCTCTACAGGCCACCTCTAAAGAAAATATGTCAAAAGACAGTTTATTTTTACTGGTTAGTTTACATGTACGTTTTCCGCTTCCCGTAGTTAAATACACTGGAATGGACATTTTGACCAAAATGTGAAGATCAGGAAAAAAAAATTAAAAAATAAAAACAAACAGAAAGATCATTATAATATGATAATTTTAATACACAGCATATTTTTGTGTCGGCTTTAATACTTCCAATAATGTTCATGCAAGAATAACAAAAAAATAATGGGACATTTTCTTTAAAAATATGGCAGCGGTAGGTTCTGCAACGCGAGTGGGCGCACACGAAGCTCGCTCGGCTGGCTGGCGGCAGCGGCTTCATGACGCATAAGCTCACCCCTCCTCGTTAACATTCTTCAAGGCTAGCTCATCCCTCCAAGACACACAAACCATCTAGTGTCCTCCCTTATAACACCCCAACTTCACTCCCCTTTGAAAAACCTTCAGTGAGAAAATGCTCTTTTCACCCTCCCTTCTCCCGTAAAATTTGGCTATTATGAATGGGGTACTAAAGCGGTGAGGGAGAGGTAAGATCGTAAATATTTTCAGGCCCCTCCCTCCCCACCAAACACGCCCAAAAAAAAATATGTCAAAATATATCACTTTTCACACCAAGTTTGAGTTCAGTCATCTCTGGCAAGGAATTTACAAGCTTTCAAAATTAAATATAAATGTATTTTAATAGCAAGTGTCCTATGAAAAGGAATATACCAACTAAAATCAAGCTGCTGTCACCAAACAACGCATAAAACGTCCCAATGCGTGGTCGCTTCGTTATTGCTTGCACGAGAGGCGAGACGTGGAATGTTAGAAGAAATATAAATGCGGGGGAGACAGACGGCAGCCAGTGTGTTTCCTGCGTGAGGAATAAGTGGCGTAGCCTTTTTTTTATGCTGGGTGAAGCAACCTTTTTCTGTCACCCACGGGAAAAGATAATTGCTTGAGCTGTCAAAATAAACATCGCCGCGGCAGTTAAAACAAGTCGAGGCGGGCGTGCATCCAGTCGGTCGCTCTGTATATCTACTCGAAAAACGTAAAATCTCAATTCATAGCAAGATTCCTTATAACGTACACGTATTGCCGGATGTTTTCAGCCTGATCCATACAAGTTCTTTAACCACGTTTTGAATGAAAACAACTGGCGGGCTAGTGTTGTGCCCTGTTTTGCGGACACATAAAGCTTTTATCAATTTGCTGACAGTTTTAATATATTTTTACTCTCGTTAAAATGAAGCAGATAACGTGATTCGTGGAATGGGGGTTGTCAAGCGCTGACAGCGGTCGACAGGAAGTGGTATCTATTTTTAGATATGCGCTGCCTATGGCAGTACAGGACTCGGCAAGAGAAACACAGTAACACGCTACTCACCACAAGAAATTTATTTTCTGTCCGATTTTCTTCGGATTTTCGGCAATTTTTTCACGGTTCCACGAAATCGGGTTGTAATAGAGAGGTGGTCGCAATAAATTGGGTCGCAACAAAAAGGTTTTACTGTACTATATGTTTGTATATATATTTTTTTGCTTAAACGAATGAAATCAGTCTTTAAATACTTTCTACAATCAAACCCCTACCTTATTGAGCTGATTTAACATTATCATTTAAAAAATTACTATACTATAATGTTATTTAACAAGTTAAAAAAAAAATTTCAGTTGATGAGTTTTGAACCACGTTTCTCAAGCTTACAGAGGGCACGCTTTGCCGCTGTCCTACCAAGTCAGTGAACATCTGCAAGGAGAATATGTATCATAATCATTGTAATGCCAGTTTTCATAGGTATTTTAAAATGTGTGATTACATTTTATTATGACTATT
Source organism: Bacillus rossius redtenbacheri (assembly GCF_032445375.1). Taxonomy (NCBI): domain Eukaryota; kingdom Metazoa; phylum Arthropoda; class Insecta; order Phasmatodea; family Bacillidae; genus Bacillus; species Bacillus rossius. The sequence continues at coordinate 60,232,331 of NC_086332.1, forward strand.
TTAGTTTACCAGATATATTCCAGGGTAGTTTCACTATCAAAAAGTTTCATTTGGCACAGCATTACGTTTGGTATGCCCATAAAGTTTACGAAAGTACAGGGTTTGCCCGTAAAGTAATGAGACTAGGTCTGGGTAAAAGAATTTATTGATCCGATTGTTACATATTGTTAAAATTCTTCAAAATAGTATCCTGGGGCTTCGATATACCGTTGCCAATGTGATTCCCACACTGCAAAGGCTCCCTGTAAATCAGCTTCCGTAACCTCTTTCAGAGGCTCTGTGACAGCCCGTTGGATATTGGGAACATCTTCGAAACTGTGACCTTTCATGATTCTCTTGAGCTTTGGGAATAGGAAAATTTCTGGCGAGCTCACATTCAGGCTGTACGGTGGCTGCGGTAAGGTTGCAACACCTAACTGAGCCAAGTAGGCTCTCACAACGAAGGCGGTGTGAGCTGGGGCGTTGTCGTGGTGGAGCTTCCAGCAATCTGCCATCTCCGGTCGTTTCCATTTGACGGTTCTGTGCAGGTGCACAAGGACTTCTTTGTAGAATATAGCGTTGACGGTTTGTCCCGGAGGTACAAATTCTTTATGGACCATACCACACTTGTCAGAAAAGACAATAAACATTGTCTTTACTTTGGACTTCGACATTCTTGCTTTCTTGGGGCGTAGGTTATTTCGAGGTGTGCCACTCCAAACTTATGGCGCTTGGTTTCGGGGTCGTACTGAAACACCCATGATTCATTGCCTGTTAATACGTTGTCTAGAAAGTCCGATTCACTTTCCGACTGCTCCAACATCTCATGGGAAATGTCTCCTTGTCATTTTTGTTCATGTCTCAACACTTTTGGCACCAATTTCGCACAAATCTTCCGCATGTTCATATTTTCAGAATTAATTTTGTGAACTGTTGTGCACATATTTAGGTCTTCAGCTATTAATCTTACACTGAGACGACAATCAGGAGTCCAGGAGATTTTTTACTTTGGCCACATTTTCGTCGAAACCACTGAGAGAATTTGTGGGCCCCTGGGCAGCTGGGGTAGTAGGCCCCCTTCCTTTTTTTTGCATACCACTACTACGTAGGCCTATACCATAAATATATATGGTATCGTAAAATTGCATACTTTATTTGAACATACATAACGATTTCCTAGTTACGCAAAAAAAAAGAGAGCATTTGCATGTATTATCTCAGTGCACTTTTACATTGTTAATACCATCAAAATACAAATAATAATTAATTTTGATGTATATGTTGCTAAAAAAAAAAATCTTAAATGGTAATCAGAAATTGCATTATTATATGAGAGTTTAAAATACATAAGTATAATAATTTATTCTGAAAGTAAATATTATTAAAATAATGTAAAGTAATAATCAATTTTATTACTTCGAAAACATCAAACACACTGAACCACGTTCATTACATTGAAAAATTTGTAATACATATTAATTATTTAAAACGTTCCAGGGACGTCGGAACGTTTTCATTAGTGGGGGGCCGAACAGATGTATCACACTTACCTCAGTCATTGAGCAGGGGGTCCGGGGGCCCTCCCCCGAAAAAATTTGGAATTTTAAATGCAAAATTGTGCTATTTAATGAGTTTCCGAACCAAAATATTAAATATACCATTCCAATAATTTGATGACGTAATATGTATTAAATACTACTCTGACAGTAGATGTAGTACAATTTAAATAAAATACCATCTAGGAATTTGCAATCATTTTACAGTATATTGACAATCATAAATTTGATTTTCTAATCAATGTGATCACCAATGCAACATTTGTAACTACAGGTTGAGAAAAATACTACTACGACCAAACATTTTTTCCGGGAAAAGGAGGGGGGCGAAATGCTACTCTCGTTCCCCCATGCATAAGAGCACGGGGGCAACTCGCCCCAGCTGTCCCCCCTGTTCCGACGTCCCTGTAACGTTCCCATTTCTGCTACTAAGCAAGTATTTTGGTGTGAACTGAATGTTACAAGTACCTACTGCTCGGTTAGGTTATTGGTTATCGACTGTAGTTTTAGGAACACACAAAACAATTACATATATATATATGTATATGTATGTGTGTGTGTGTGTATGTGTATATATATATATATATATATGTATACACACATACACACACACACATACATATACATATATATATATGTAATTGTTTTGTGTGTTCCTAAAACTACAGTCGATAACCAATAACCTAACCGAGCAGTAGGTACTTGTAACATTCAGTTCACACCAAAATACTTGCTATATATACTATATATACTATATGTACTATATATATATATAGTACAAGATGTTTTAATAGCAGGGGGAAAATGTTTTTCCAGCCATTTTTTTTTCCACTTCCCAGCCGGACACCCGGGCCCCTAAGCTACCAGGTCCCTGGGCATTTGCCCCTTTTGCCCCCCCCCTCTCGGCGGCCCTGGTAAGGCGTCCAGATCGCTCCATGTCTTCAATTGTCTCCCGTACATTCTTGAACTCACTAAACCACCGGAAAACCTGGGTCCTTGTCAGGGCATCGTCTTTATAAGCCTCCTTAACCAAGGCAAGCATCTTGGAAGCAGTTTTGCCCAGACGAAAGCAAAATTTAATCACGTAGTGCTGCTCCAGTGTACTCTCCATTTTGGATGATTTCTTCCATAACATAAATTCAAATACAGCTTGTGCGTCACACGTGATCCTCGCTGCATCAGAGCTCAGACGCGACTGCCACCAGGTCTGTTGTGTAGTTTAGACCCCCACCACAAATTTCCCGGCTGGAGACCACCCACCGGGCGAATGAAGCTCCATGGAGCAGCCAATCTCATTACTTTACGGACAAACCTTGTAACTGTATACTGGTTTGTGCTACATGATGAATAGGTGTTTTTTAACTATGGATTTTTTTCTATATAATTCACTGATACTTATTACTTTTTGGCCAGCTCTTCAAAAACCATGTTATTCTTGATGCAATTTTTCTATTAGGGATTAGTAACTTCTCAAAGAAAAATAAATGTAAAATAAAAGACGCATTCTCCACAGTGCAAAGAAAATAACTGCCAAAACTTCCACACTATGAAATGTTGCACAACATTGTCTAAGAATTGTCTTATGTCTCCCATTTCAATCGGTAGTCAAAAGTATGTCTGTAGACATGAATTTGTTTCTCGATTGTCTATATACAATAGCTCGATTTTCTATAGTCATTGTCTAGATACGGAAATTGCTCGACTTTGTATGGATTGTGATCGGGTCATAGCTAAAAATCACAGATATTCAAAAGGAGCAATCACGGTTCAGCCTGATCTGTTTGTATCATCTCTAAATGGTGCAACACTTTCCTGTTCCTGCCAAACAGCATTAGTATCAATTGCTGCAGTAGATGTAAATTCCAGATAAAATATTTTACTTTCGTAGTTGGTTTGCTATGTTACAAAGCTAAGTCATACACCAGGCCATTTCAAAATGGTGTCTTTTCCAGTGTTCTGAAACTTAAATGGCAGAATAAATGCTTTACATTTTTTGGGCAGTTTAATAAGTCAATTTAATCGTACTTCAAGAAAACTGCAATAATGTAAAATGAGATTACGTTTTAAAGCGTTTGGAAAAAAATGGTACGTGATTTTATGCTTGTTGCACTTGTCTAATATGTACGAGTTACAAGAAAAAGATGGTCGAGTTGAGCTTTACCCTCTTGCTTGACTCTGCTCGAGTTTTCAAGTCTGGACCCATCTATGATATGATTGTATGATAACATTTGCATTTACTTACAAAGGATCTCAGTGGTGGGACAAAGAACTCCTTGTCATCATGGATTCTTGTATCTAATCTTTGGTTTGTCTTTTGAAGCATACTTTGTGTGACTGGTATTTGAAGCATGACGGTATATTCTGACACAAACCTCTTTATTGTACAGGGAAGTTCGAGAAAGTACATAGGTTTTTGTTTTCTATTCTTTTAAGTGAATGTACTGTGAAATAATTTGAATGTTTTGATGTTTCTTAAAATGTATTATAAAAATGTGAGAGTTCCTTTATTTTCTAATTACAGTTTTACAGTTCCCTAATTTTTTTATCTAATAAATAAGGGTGTGTGTAGACTTTTTTTTTTTTTTCCCAAATTGAATTGTAGGTAAAGTCTAGGTTGAAGCTTACTTGAAAATTTTCATCTTCAAGAATATTCCAGGTCAAAACTTTAACTGGAGTTTTGAGCACATCCTTCATACCATATACTGAATTAGAACAATATAGGAAAGATGTATCAAACTGTTCAAATGCCACTGATTGTAAGAAGAAAAAAAAAATTCATAAACTATAATTACATATGGAATTGCAAGATTAACTCATGTATCTACATTGGTTAGGTGAACACATTACGATAAATTATTGCCAATACCGAAACATACTTTTTACAGTCTTAAGCTTTATTGGTGTGCTGACAGTTCTAATCTATTCTAAGCTACTTGATTGGTTTGGGGTTTCTTCCCGGCAAAAATGCTGATATTGCAGGTGGTGTTTGTCCCTGCAACTGTGTCGAATCAGGCTTTTGTTGTGTTAAGATCTCAAAAAAGCCTCTGGATTTTATATTTTGTCAGTTGAAGAAAATTAGTCTTTGGACTTGAATTTTTCGAATCTTTGCACATCCTTAATAATAGAACCCCAGAAATTAGAAATGACATGGCCTTCCCAGCTAGAACATCAACACAGGCTAATGATAGATATTGACTCCAGGCTCTTTACTGTGACAGTTTAAACAAATCCAATATAATTTGCATACTCTCCAAACTGAATGTCAACAAATGCCATTAAAATACCTCACTTCAATTGTGACTGAATTAAATGCTACAAGTGACATTTTGCCCCTATGTTAACAACCTGTCGTACTCGAATTTCCTAAGTTGCGATATAAGAATGAAGGCTAGTGGACCTTGAGCAGTAATTTAATAAGGAGGGGTTCTGGGTGTGAGTTTGGTGTTAAGATAATATGCTGCTTTAAGAATCTAAAGGTATGTTTCATTACTGTATTGAAGTGATATTGATCTTTATGATTATGCATAGGTATTGGAGGAACGTAAGTCATCTCGAATACCCCAGCCAAAGTACGATGATGCTAACCTGAGCTTCCCCGCTGACATGCCTGTCGAGGATGTGATGGAAAATACTCTCATTGACTGCATTATGCAGCTGGAAGAGAAAATAGAGAGTGGTGGTCTAGGCTTCCTCAAGGTGAGTTGAAAATACTGTTATTGTTCATTGGATGAAAATTACACCATTCTCTTGTTTACAAACATTACAGGTTTATTTTTACATGAGAAATTTGTTTTTATTTGTTTAGTGTACATATACATATAAATAAATTAATAAACAGTTTTAAAGTTTGTTACGAAAAATCGTGCACTTTTTTTTTACCGCTTTGTGTGTACAGATAAAATTAACAAAACCATTTTAACAGTTACCTGTACTTCGTTGAATACATTTTTTGTGATGTCAAACCTAAGTCAGGGTGGCCATACGACTGGGAAGATTTGGAAAACTTTAATTAGCCAGGATTTTTTTTTTTTGTGCTGGGAAAATGGTGAGAAACGTCAGAATTTTAAAGCCATTGGTAATTAATTGTTTGTCTAGCAAGTTCAAAAGATCTTAGTCGAAAATCTGCTTGTCGTGCCTACGAATTGCATAATTTATAATATTTTTGAGTGCTGTTAACTGGCGAACCTCCAGCAGATGTGAGGAATGTGGCACGTGTTGTGATAATACTATGGGTTGCGTGTGTAAGGGGAAGAAGTCTCGACTCAATTTCTTTTCTTTCTTCTCTTGTCTTTCTTTTTTACCTTTACATCTGAAGGTTTTCACCACTGGTAACAATAAACAGAAGCCATAACTGAAAACTAATAATACCTTGATTTGTCACTTGAAAGACTGGAGCTCTATTAGAGAATAAAACAAAAATAAAATTGAAAATAGAATAAACTAGACTAGTGGATTGTGTCATAATCTTTTCTTTTTTTTGTTTCCATTTAGTGTTTTAATAAATATATAATTTAAGGGCTACCATAATAACAGAAAATATATATTTACTAAAATATTACAATTACAATTAGTTTTTTGATACATTTGTTCCACGGCCAGTATTAGTGATTTTTAGTGAATAGCAAAAAATAGGATAGACAAGTAGGGAGGTACTTTTACAACTCAAAACTGCAATTAAAAGATTCTCCATAAAGAATTAGAACTAGGAACATGTATTTATAGTTCTCAACTAACTAAAATACTTGTGAGAATTTAAATTGTGTATGTAAATTATTTTAATGTTTGATAAACTTGTTTTCATCTGTGGCAGTTGCTGAAGTAATTTTAGTTGTTCCCTTACCAATGCTTTTTTTCCGTAAAGTTTTGCTGTTGAATGCTACTGTCATAGTTAATACAGCATACAAGATCTACTATATTATGTTCAAGGTACATACAGTATTTACGCGATAATAATGCGACTCTGAGCATAGTGCGACCCCAAGCTTTTTGATTATTAGTTTATGAAAAAGAATTTACGGGTTGGGAATCACAAAATTATTAAATTACTAGATTCATTCCATAATTAATAGACCTTTTCTGGTGCTACTTTCATCAGCAGAGTGATTTACATAGTCTCTTTTGAAACACCAAGCTGCAGAAAGCTAAGAGTGAGGTGATATACGATGGTCACCTGGGAGGGTGAAGAGGAGTGGGAAGGGGTCTTCCCCAGCAGCCACAGTTAAGAGAAGCGGAAAGAACCCAGAGACAAAATCCACTTGCACCCTCTCCTTCATCCTGCATCTCTCACCTGTCACGTCTGGGCAGAGGTTTAGGAAGCCCGAGACTAAAGTGGCTTAAGCAAATACAGGAGCACAATCCTTTATCCGAAATGGTCGGGACCAGCAGCATTACGAATTTCGGAATTTTTCGGATTTCGGAATTTTGATACAGAAGGCCTAGTAAAGTCAAGTTAGGTTATGTCAGATTTATTAAAGATTTCAACAACATAGTACAAAAAAACAACAAAGTACATAACGTAAATAAACACTGCAGCATAAATAAATACCTGAAACAATCGCCAAAATAATTTGTTTTTAACAACTGATACTGTAAAACATGTTTATGGTGCGTCGTCATCGCCGCCGATGTCGCCGTCAACTCGTACGTCTCGTGATCGGCCGGGAGCAGGATTATCCTTCACAGTTGTAGTTCCAACACCGTATTCTTCTGTTAGTTGTCGTACAGGCACGCCGCGATCAAGTTTCCGCAATAATTCCACCTTCTGAGTTATTGATAATGTTAAGTGTTTTCGTTTCTTTCGCTACCACCCATCTTCATATCGGAATGCATTTTTGCCATTGCCGTCTTCAAATATGGCAACATGTTCGCGTAACAACACGGTTAACTACTAAACGCGATAAAAAAACAACTATCGTAGCCAAGCAGCAAGCTGTAACTGGCGCTAGTTTGCCGGACAAACGGTAAACACAGCGCCTCGGCATTGCCAAATTGCATGCTGCCTTGCTGACGCAGTGCTGCCAAGTCACTCGCTCGCACTAGTCACGCGATCGCGACTTGAGTTTGCCACACAACTGCGAACAATATCGCGGAAGTTGAAGTTTCGAAAAAAATTTCGGATTTTAGAGCTGTTCGGATTTTGGAATTTTGGATAAAGGATGGTGCACCTGTACTGTAGAGGGAGAAAACAGGACAGCTCGCTCGTTTTCGCGAGAAACCGACGGTGCTGCGCTCTCGCGGCTCGGCGTGATGACTACCCCTAGCTGCCACGACCACGGCCGCGCCATACGAAAACCTCAGAAACTAAACTGGCTGAAGTACAAAGAGTAACCGCCAGAATTGAAAGGAATTATTATTAAATATTTTTTTTTAAAATTCTATTGCCTTATAGAATGTAAAAATTTTCCTCAAGTCAAAATATTTCTTTTATAAAAACATACTATCGTGAGTTGTAATATTTCCCACTTCCCGCTTTCATTGTTAACTAAATATGCCTTATTTCTTGGTTTGTTGATATTATAGTGATTTTATGCTTTGTTTTATTCTTCTTATTTTCACGCAATTCCTTTTTAGATAATGTATTTCCTCGCAAAAGCATCGTTTACACCTTTTATAAAACAATTATTATGACATTAAAATATTTGTTTTACGATGAATGTGGAAGAACCCGGAGTAAAGAAAACAAAAAAAACAAAAAAAGTCATGCACATGTAAATTGTATGGAATATCTAGCATAGCAGTGGTTATAAGGTATGATCGGAGAAAATAAACTTCTTGCCACCTATTTAGGTACAGCTGGATAAAATTTTACAAGCATATTCGTCTCTTGTATATTGTTTGCCTTTTTCATTTACAATGGAAGTGAATCTTGTAAAACTTGTTCTAGCTCTGGTACCATTGTAATAATGCATTTATTTAAATATTATTATTTTAAAGTAACGAGGTATTAATACATATTTAATATTTATGGTAGCTTAAGATAATGCAATTGTAAGTTCTAATTTAAGGATTATATTGTTTATTTACATTGTGTCAAATGCTATGTACTTCTACATATTTATGTCATACTGAAATTATTGTGTATTTTTTCATCTCCCTTTAATTTTCAATATTATTTAAATGTCCATGTTATTTAATTTCATAATATCGTGCTCAAATCTCTGTTAACTGTACATATAATTATTATATAAGTATTATACACTATATGAACAACTGTACTCATTATATTGCACATATTCATAAAAAAAACTTTTAACCAATAGGCTTTTGAACGATAGCAAATAAATAGTATTTAGTGGCTAAAAAATTTGGATAATTTAATTAATTCATTAGATAATTCCCTAAAATAACGATGATTAGCAATGTAATGCCTTGAAAATTTTTACTTCAATTTTCCTTGAAAATATGCTGTTCATTGTTAACTATTTTTTACATCGAAAGCAACTAACTTTTCAGTAAATAAATTTACTTCTACATGGCCGCCAAGAATACGAGGGTCAACACAATTTTTTTCAAAAGAATCTGTTGATTATACTAGGTGCAATGACGAGTTGAATTTAATACATTTTAGGCTTGGAATGCATGGCCGTGGGTGCTGTTATCACGCCGAGCCGCTAGGTAGCAGCTCTGACGCTCTTCGCCCGCGCAGCTGTGCTATTAGTATAGAGCTGTCCTGTATTCTCCCTCTACAGTATTTGGCTTAAGTGACACATTTAAGAGGCAGAGCCTAAGTTTTTCCACTAAGCTGTTCTCAGTGGCAAAATAAAAGTTTGCAATTTTAATGCAAACACCCCCCCCCCCCCCCCCTTACTTTTAGTTTCCACTTATTTGGTAAAAATCATAGCATTATATTCAGGTTCATATGGTACTTTTATCACAGAAGTAATAAAGTCTTACAAGAATATTTTCTATTTTACATAATATTAAATAGTTGGTATTTAATATTTAATTATTATTTGGTTTCAGCTCTGATATAACCAGCATTGTTAGCTAAGTTACATATATTTTTATTAATGTAGTAACATTTTATTACATTTCTTAGAAAACATTAAAAATCTTGGGTAAAACTTGAATTTTATTTTGGTAATAGTGTGTGCCACAGTGTATATAAAACACAAAAATTGATTGTGGTAGTGCAGGGATACTCTTGGGTTAGTAGTATTATTTTCCTGAGAAGAAGAAGGAGGGAAAGAGGCAGGTCTATTATGAGTGGCTAGTAGTAATTGCTAGATTTCTTTTTTCTTTTTATATATGTTTAAAGAGTAGGTACACATTAGCTACTGAAAAGTTCAGGAGCATTTTGAAATTTTACACTTCAACTCTTGAATAGTCCTTCAAAAGTTCTTGAAAATATAACTAAAATATCTGTAAGAACCCTAAAGAAGAAGGGAAGAAATTTATGTCCGTAGCTAGGATAAACATTGGCCTGTTTACGAGATGAACAGCTGGCCATGATTTATTTCCATTTGTTCCTCTTGCCAGTTTTTTAGAAGCATAGATGGAAAATAAGGGGGAAAAATAATTAGAGAGAGACTAAAGCAAATACACCCACATCTCAAAGTAATGCCCTAATTTGGTAAAGAAAAATACAACGCTAATCAAAACAGTGCTATTCAAATATGTTTTTTTTCCATAAGAGGGCATGTTAAATAAAATAATTTGTATTACAACTGAAGTGTGTGCGTTCACTACCATTTCAATCAAGACAATGCTTCTGTTAATAAATTATACATTTCAGTACATTTATATAAACATTTAAATAGATTTGGAGAATAAACATCCTAAATAAAATATCATGGAAAGGCCAAAACCATATCAACTTAGGCATTTATATATGGATAGTTACAGCGATAGGCGTTTAAACAACTCTGAACAAGCAGTGTCCAGGCTACAGTGGTCATTATTAACACTGAATCTTTGTTTTTCATTGTTTAGTAAGAATAAAGAAGCATAAACTTTACATTTTCTATGAATATAATTTAACCTGTTAACAAAATTTTACTTTGTTTTTGAATTGTACCTGGTAGACGCAAGGTGAACTTGCCCTGAAAGCTTCTTGCTTTGCTCACCAGAACTACTGCTGACTTGCAGGATGGCATAATAAATAACATTTGCAATACACTGGCATCTAAAATATTTCTTCATGATACAGGTTGTCCATAAAGTCCCGTTACCATTACGTACTGTTACTACAACCAAACGGGAAGAGATGGAACGGTGGTGGTTTTCACCATTATGTTCCACGCATCCCAAAGTTTGTTTTCTAATCACACTGTCTCAATGTGAGCCCCTTTTGTTGCCCTCAGGATGTCCAGACGATACTCGATCTCCGCCCACGTACGGCCAAGGATAGCAGCATTGACGTTTTCGATACATTCTGTGATCCATAATTTCAGTGTCTTTATGTTAGGTACTGGAGTAGTGTACACGTAATCTTTGACGAAACCCCACAAAAAAAGTCTAACGGTGTTACATCTGGAGAGCAAGGAGGCCATGCAATTGGTCCGTCACGGCCGACCCATCTGTTTGGAAACATTTCATCAAGAGCACTTCTAACATTATGGCTCCAATGAGGTGGTGCCCCGAAAATGATGTTTGGTTGCAACTCCTCAATCTGAGGAAAAACAAACAATTGCAGCATGTCCAGATAAGTGTCTCCCGTTATGGTTTATTCTGAGGGAAAAAAAAGGTCCGATCACTTTGTCGTGCATGAGTCCACACCAAACATTGACCTTTGGACTGCAACGAATGATTTCACGGATTTGGTGTGGGTGTTCTGACCCCCATATTCGAACATTGTGGCGGTTGACGTGGCCGCTTACATGGAAGGTTGGTTTGTCAGAAAAAAGAACTTTCTTAAGATAGCCTCTGTCTTCATCAAGTGCGTTAAGCATGTAGCAGGCAAAGTCATAAAACCGACGGGGGTCATCTGGCTGCAGAGCCTGGGTAAGTTGGACTTTGTAAGCGAAAAGGCTTAAATGTTTATGAAGCACATTGTGCACTGTTGAACGTGGAATTTGCAGTTCCCGTGATGCACGACAAACAGATTTGCGGGGGCTTCGAACAAATGTGGTTCGAACATGTTCATTTGTTTCTTCTGAAACACCAGGTCATCCACTACGAGGTAAGTCATGAACACTACCCGTCTCTGTAAAGTTTTTAACCCATCTCAGGATGCTTGGCTTGCTGGGGGATGCAGTCCCATATTGACGCCGATAACGTCTTTGCACTGTGATCGGCGACTGGGTCTCCGCATACCACATCACACACTGAGCTTTCTGTTGTGGTGTTGCCATAATGTGTCATTCCTGAAACAAAAAAAAAGCTGTTACACACAAAATCTACGGACCTTCCCCAGCATTTTAGTAAAAACCTAAAAATCACAATCGTTTATCTCTTCCCGTTTGGTTGTAGTAACAGCATGTAATGGTAACGGGACTTTATGGGCATCATGGGCTCAAGTAAATAAGCAATTAAGGAAGTGAAAAGCTAATAAGTAAAGAGTAAGCTATCATTTTCTTTGCATTATGTTTAATGTTATAAAAGTTGAAAATTCACATATGTGTCTAAAAGAGAGCTACTTCAAGTTTATGATTGCTATATTTCAAATTGTGCCCTAATTCAATGGCGTTGTTACTTCAAAACTGTGCCAATTGAACATTACTTCAAGAGATGGGTTTATATCATTCAAGTATACTATCTATCAATAATGGGTTTTACCTATTTTGATTTAACAAAAGAGTAGGAAAATCTAATGTTGTAAAAGGTTAACATGTTTTCTTTTCTTACTTTTCAATGTTTGCAAACTTGTGTAAAAGGAGCCAACTATTTTTGCATCCTTGCAAAATGAGGCCACTTCCCCCGGCCATAATTTATTTGGATGAAGATAGTTGTGTTGCGTGAACTGTCAAACGATAAACATCTTCAGCAGTATATCAGAGGGTGAAGGTGGTCATGCATCTGATCAATCACTATGTATTTTCTATCCAAAAGCATGTCACAGCAGTCAGGTGTACACAAACGTGTACTTGAAGAAATTAATATTTTCTTGTAAAATTACTTATGAACTTTATTGCAGGATTTAATAACAGGGCGCCAGAGGTATTCAACATGTGACAATAAAATAATACTCTCAATAATTATTTTTATTGAATTAAACAAAGCATGAAAAACCTCGAGTCATGGAATCAACAAAACCAACAAATATTAAATAACTAAATGAGTCCAGTCTATGGGATTTCGTAGACAACCTGACTCTTAAACAAAATAAAATAAAAGTATTTAAGTATCTGAAAGTGTTCACAAAGTAAAAGTTTTGGGGTTTGCGCCGGCTTGCTCGAGCATGAAATTCCTAGCTTCTGGACCTCTGAACCTGTATGTGAATAACTTGTGGTTCTTAATTAAATTGCCGATATTTGCCGAAAATCACTGGTCACGTAATTTGATAATACTTTAAAGTTTGTCCTAATACTGTTCTATTAAGTCAATGGTAAAAATTACGTTAGCGTCCCAATACAAAGACGATGCAGGCCATACCTTAACTCTGGACGATTAAGATCGTTCAGAAAATACGTCGTAACTCGCGTAAATTGAATGCAAGCCCTCTGCATTCAATGTCAGGGCGTCGCTGACTATTGCCCTGTATGCAGACGTAATTTTCACAGTAATAACGCCGAAAATAGCCTCACCACGTATAAATATTCCCCGAGGGAATAAACTTCACCACGCACTAAATGGCGTTATTTTCCACTCTTTCTTCTTCTCTCTTGCCTAAATTAAATTGTTACTTGAAATAGGCCAATCACGGCCGCGACACGTTAGCGTCCTTTATCCCTAGGCCAATAAAATGTCACTATTACACAAGCATAGGCTCGTCGAAGCTGTTCCAAAAGCCGCGCGATTATTTATATCAGCAGTTGTCATGACGACGCAGCACGAGCTGCGCGCGCCGCCATGCGAGAAACAAAACAAAACACTGCCAAAAGTCCGGGAAGCGGAATTAACCTCGAACGTAAAACAATAACAAACAGTTTCAGTTAGTCTGATAATACGGTAGTATTACACAGGGTTGTTGAGTCCTAATGCTGTACTTTCATAGCCCCAGTATTTTACACCAGATATCTATTTAAAGGTCTTTGCCTCATTTTGAACTAAACTAATCACAGGCAGGCACTGCTTACTAATGAGTCTGCATGATTTGTTCCTACTCTTTCAACTGCTGAATGAATGTAAGAGGAGATTATCATACCTATTATTTCTCAAATGTGTTTTTTGTGGCAACACCATATCTCCCCTAATTCATCATAATTAATAATCCAAACATCGTAAAGTTTATGTTCCCTGGTATTGATGAAAAATAGACAAATAGTTTAAAATTAATGTTTTAGTAAAAAAAAATTTATTAAATTTTTTTTATATAAAGCATTATTTTCATTAGGAATTCCATCTGTTGATTTCATTCCTAATGAAAATATCTTCAACTAATATTTAGGAGGTACCATCGAATCTGTTTAACTAAAACAATAGCTGTTAGATTGTTTACATTCTATATGCAAGTGTATTCGATTACGCAAATATATCCATTTAAATCAATGTAAAGTGTGTAAATCATTATAAACTGTTATTTATAAACTAATGTAAATAAATAAAAAATAATTAACTAATTAAATCCACATATTAATTCAGGTAAGTACTCCTAGCTTCAATACCATTGATGCTGAACATATTTTATTCATAGATAATGACTTTTACAATAAGATTAATTTTTATTACTTCTGTTCAAAATAAAATATATTTCATTAATAAAAATGTGCATTTAATTATTTCGACATTATTATATTACTATTCAGTGTTTGAGTACGATATTGTGTGAAATATTTGCACGGGTCAGCTAGTGTATGTGAACTAAAGATAATGTTAAAAATAAATCTCATAAATCTTTTAATTTCCCAACATCCTGGATTGAGGTGGCCTGGAAGCTGTTCACTTCCCCACCCTTTTTGTGGGCTGGTATTTTAAGACTTAACAGCGTGTATGTTTATTTTGAAAAGGAAAAAAAAAAATTGCAGCAAGGTAGTTAGGAGCACACTTTTAGCAGTGTGTCCACAGGTCCGAAAGCAACGAAAATGTAACACAACTGAAGACCCTAAATAAATAGCCACGGTGCTGGAAGTCCCAAAACTTTAATCTCCAGCAGGATTTGGCTAACCTGTATTTTTTCATGCCCCACTTTAGTTTTCAGCTGCACATTAAATAGTCTAAAAATAGAGCAAAGATTTTATAAAAGAACAAATGTTGTCATTATAAACAGTGGTTTTCGTCTTTTGTCATTAAAAATTAAAACACTTATAATGCCAACATATTTTCAAATCTAAAGCTTACTTTTTATCACCGTATTATTTCTTCAAAACTATCAATATGAATCAAAAAATCAATGTGGAGTGAAAAGCCCACAATAATTATACTTATACATTTTCTTATGATGTTTCTCTGCCGGCATTTAGCCATGTCTGTATGGTATCAACTGTAGACTGTTTATATATATATATATATATAGACACACACACATATATATATACACATACATATATACACACACACATACATACATACATACATACATATACACACAGAGAGTAACAAGGGGGAAGAGGGGTCATTCCAGTTATTTTCATTGCAGTTTGTGTTTTGCCTTACATTTCAGTGTTATGTGGTGTATTAACTTCCATTTCGGTGTTTGGCGGTGTATTGATTTCAATTTGGCTGTTATTTCGGTTTATCGCCATTCACCATAAATAATCTTGCCTCTTTATCTGTAAATAGTTGGAGGCTGTTTACTTACATCATGTGGAAACTATCTTCGAAAAGGTTTTAGTTTTCTATTGTACTATGTTTAGTTTTGCTCATTATATGTGTAAAAATAAGGTTGTGAATATAGTTGTGTAGAATCTCTTGTTCAAGCATTGTTTCCTTTCCTTAACCCTCTGCTGTAAATGAATTGTGTTTTCACTGGGTTTCAGGTTCACAATCGTGGAGCGTGGCAAGAGGCACTGACCAAAAGGAGTTACAGCCAGCAATGTGAAAGGTTGATTTGGGGTAAAGGCAGTCACAAGGGGGTGAGTTGGGTGGTATAGTTGGTTTTAAGTTATGATTAGCCAAGTTGAATTTTTCAGTAATATTTTAGTGTGTTCCTTTATTGGAATGGTGCAGCTACTTTTTAGGTTTTGGTGAGAGCTTATCTGAATTATATTGTTTCTCAATGTTTCTCTGATCCACTCATTTTATGAACGTATTTCATTATTTAAAAGTGAGTAGTTTAAATAAAATGTGTATGTAGTATTGATTTTTAAAAAAATTGTAACTGCTAAGCAAGTCTCTTGTTTGAGCAAAATGTCTCTTGTATATGGACTGGCAGGATGTACGTACATAACACTAATTTGCAACACTTGATACCTTTGAAAGCGTTACAAGAGTGAAAATCTGTGGTTTTGTACATCAGTGTTTCTAAAAAAGTATGCAGTTTGAAAAATATTAGTATAAGGAAAGTGATTAAAAACTTTTAATTTTGTGTGCAATTATGTATATTTGGAAGCAGTGGCATAGTTTAATGTTTCAAAACATTACTTCAGGCATGTCTTTAAAGAAGTAATATAACAAGGAATTTGAGGTTTCTTTCTGGGGAAAGTCATTGTTGTATAAACCAATTGTGTTTCATGAGCATTGTATAAATTAAATTAAAAATTTAAACCCTCTGTCGCAGCCATATTACGGTAGAATTTGAATGCCAAGACAATGCACAATTCAGACTGTGCAGATAAAACAATTCAATCTTGCAATGGAAAGAGAATGGCAAAGAATTATTTTATGTTAGAAGTATAGGGATGTCTTTCATTACTAAAGTCCTTGGTTGAGACTGTATGCTTGCGTCTGGCTGGCGTAGTGCGCATTGCAACAACGCAAAGAAAGCTTGGAACTGAGCAGGCTGTCATTATCCCCTCTCCTCACTTATACCTAACAGACACCTAAGTCAAATGCGGTTTGAGTCTGGTGCATTAACAATTTAGTTTTTAAATTGTTCACCAATAAGCAGCACATGTTTGCTATGTATACAAATTCTATATTATTTGGATCCCTTGTGAGGGATATTGAATGTGCCTATATTTTACCAAAACTATAGCTATGGAAAGTAAATAGGGTATGAAAAAGAATTTTTATACCTCTAACTATAGTGTATATACAACCTATTTGTCATCTGCAACTTGATTATAAATTTTGGTATCTACTAAACCTATATATAAAAAAACTGTACTAATCATACTTTGAGTTCAACATATATAGTCTTTGATTCCTGTTAGAAATTATTCATTTCCTTTAGACAAATTACCAACCTCCAAGGAAAACATAGTAATAGTAATAATTTTTCTTTCAAAACAAATGTTTGGCAGTCTGACATGGAAGTTTTGAGAAGTATTAGATGTAGAAGTTTTCTTTTCGTAACTTTCTATTTCAGTTTAAAATCATCTTTGTTTTTAAATGAATTATCTAAACAAAACCCAAATAATTCATAAATTGTGGTGATAGTAGTGTTGAGAAACTCTAGACCAACATAGGTTTGGATATGAAAACATTTTTAACACTATGATCTTTGAAATGTTATTTCATTATATATTTTTTTGTTGTTTTCAGGAAAATAGAGTTAAAATTCCTGTCAGCAAGTTGAAAATGGAAGGTAAGGACAAAGGCAAAAGTGTTAAGTACTCACAATACAAGGAATTTTCATTGTTTTATGACTAAATTAAGTGTGTTTTTATGTACACTAGCCCCTCGAAGTAACGCTCTAATTTGTTCCAGGAAAATAGAGCGCTAATCAAAACAGCGCTAATCAAATACGTTTTTGCCATAAGATTGCATGTTATTTATAATAATTGGTTTTCCAGCCACTGAAATCTGTTTGTTTACTATTCCTTATATGACATTTATTTCGTTTAAATGTACATATTTACATACTGTTAACACATCTAAATACAAATTAAGTAAAATATAAATGTATAAATTGCATTTAAAGTTCGAATAACCTAAAATAATACTATATTTAATTCACAGGCGGCATAATTGAACTGTACATAGTCTACTAACCTCATATTTCCTTACGAAGCATGTGTATACGTCACATTTTTTAGTTAAAAATAATAGTATTTTTAACATATAAGCTCTGTTTGAATGTTTAAGAATAGAGAAGAATAAATTTTACGTTTTCTATTAACAAAATGCTATCTTTAAGGTTTAGTAATTAGTTTATATTGAAATTGATTCTAAAAAAAGAGTAACTTTGTGTACGCACGACTAGGAGTCAGCGCAGCCTGTCATGCAAGATGTGAACTAGCCTCGAAAGCTTCCGGCATTTCCCACTAGAGCTGCTACTGAGTTGCAAGACGGCGTAGTATGTATAAACATTAGCTAAACACACATGTAGGCGTCGGAAAATGAATTTACGAAATATTATTTACTATGCAATTTTTATTAGGCTTTAAAAATATGCGATGGAAGCGAATAACTATTGCATAAAAAGGTAATATCATTTTTTGATTTGTCATAATGTTTATGTTACACAAGTGCCGTCTTATTTTTAATTTGTTGCATTTTGTTTGTTACATTGTGCACGTATGAAAATAAAATAAATTATGTGGACGAGAGAGAGCGCTACTTCGAATATATGACCGCACTACTTCAAATCATGCCCTAATTAATTGGCGTCGTTACTTCAAAACAGCGCTAATCGAACACCGTTACTTCGAGGGGCTGGTGTATTTAGAATTTAATTTTATATAGTTTATGTAGATGTATAAATCAGTAATACCTATTTAAAGTAAGTTGCTGAAAACTTTAATGGCATTTAGAAGTACTGTTCTCATTGTGTAATCATAATTGAAGGGATTGTTAAGAGTGGAAGTTAAGATGTTTTAAATAAGCTACAAATGACTTTTTTATTCACTGATTCTAAAAGAAAGTGCAGTTTTTGATCAATGTTGCAAGGTTTGTTGCACTGTGATGATTGTTCTATCTTGAGTATCTTCTTGACCTGTTGAGTGGTCAAAATTATAATCAAAATATTTAACATTTTTAACCACTTAGAGTATTATTTCCCTACCTAAAGTAATTTTGCCATTATCATAATTAGATATATATGCATGCACAGGATAAACAGAATAACTAATAGAAACCAATTGTATAGAGCATCCCACTCTTAGATTGCAGTGTGGAAGTAAATGGGCGCATTCTCTCTCTAACACACTGTAACGTTTTCCACCCCCGACTCACGTTTGTTCGGGCGCCATTGGTTGTTGCACAACTCCCCAACCAAAGGGATTTTCCAGCGGTTCAGTGGTTACCGAAAAATGGCTACACAAGAGTTTGTCGCATCACTTCCACTCAACCAACTCGCAACATGTTGATCCAGTCCTTTTTCAGTCTCGCTTCCTTACTCCTCCCCTGTGCACCTTACACCCACGTTTTCTCACAGCGTCCCCCCCTCCATCTTGACCTCCTTCTCCTTCCGTCCTCTCTTCCGCCGGCAGTCCGTATCCCTCCGCCACACTCCAAATGAGGGAATTTGACTTCACCACTGTTTAGCAAGCTCATTTATTCTAACGAAGTCTAATTTCAGAAAATGTTTAACCACTATTATTGACGTCCTACAAGTTAGTTCACACGCAAAAGTTTCAAGCTAAAAAATAAGTGGATCAGGGCGCAAGAAAGTAGTTCCTAGCCAATAACAGCCCCCTGGCTGTAGACAATACTGCTATCAAAGTTGGAAAAAAGTGGCTTAACTGCCATTTTATCAGGGCATGGGGGTAAGCTGCAGTCCACCTCACAACACGCTGATTGCCGTTAGCGCTGTCCTTGTTTCTTCGTGCGTTGTTGCCAAATAGCAAACGAAATTAAAATTTTAATTTTTGGACCAAGCTTTTTTTCAGTTTGTATAGCATCGAAATATGCATCAGGCAATGCTTATTTTGAATACTTAACAATATTTGAAGTGTCCGAAAAAATTAAAAAACATAACTTAATCTCTGCTAACTATTTTGAAGTATTCTGAGATGTTTCACATCAAAAAAATAACCTCTATGTGTATTTCATTCAGATTTTTTTTATTAATAAATTAATGCCTTAGGACACCACCGAACAAATTTTAAGACAAAAACTATACAGGTTTCACTTAAATAATTTTTTTAATATATTGAAATACATTTTCTCACAAACTGACACATCAAAAAGTTGACCAGCGGAAAACTTTTTTTCTATTAAAGCTAGATGGGGGACGAAAGCGTGAAAAATGTTGACAATGAATTGAATTAGTTTTTAAAAGCAGCTCCATCTCAATTGCTTCTACAGTTTCCATGGAAATAGCTGTTAAAGATGTGTCTTATCAGTACAAGAGCGCGCTGCAATTGAGGTTTCTCTCACGAGCTGCCGTCGTAAGAGGAAAAGGGTTGTGTGTTTAGATAAGTGGGGTTCTGTCCTGCAAGCAATTTCAAATACATGGCTTCCTTAGTCAACCATGTACCTATTTCCTTAGACACGCATTTCTGAAAACCAGCCTGCCAGTTAGTATCGCGTCTCGCGACGAAGCAACGCGTTGTGTCCGATGACTCGTTACAGTTATAATTTTGACAAATTATATATTAACATACGTGATTTTATTTTCTACATTTATTTTTATTACGTAAATATAAAATATGGAAGTTAGAACACCGAAAAGAAATGATATCGGTAGGCTACGCGGGAGGGAGCGCAAGATTGTGTTGAATGTATTTGAGTATTTTTCGAAAAATATGAGTGTGTGCAATGCAATTAAGGAAGCTTACCATTCTTCTGGTCAGCTCTGTGCTACTCTTATGGAAGGGGTATCAACATTGGTCAGCGGTAGCGATAGTGATTAAAAGGTATGTGATGTTATTAATTTATTAATCAAGTTAACGTTAGATTTATCGTATAAATTCCTATGAATGAAATGTGTGTGAACAGATTCTTGTTGTAAGTTAAAGTTAAAAAAATATTCCTTATCGGCACAGAATAAAGGCGCAGGAAGATTTTGATGATTATATTTCTTTACATTAGAACAAAACGGGATTTTTATATCCTTAAACTCATATTTTTTTCTTCCCCTTGCAGTAATGGTTGTTACAAAATATATTTTAATTGAATCTTGAACATAATATGTAAAATGTATCAAATAAATACAAAGGAATTTAATAGCGATGATGGTACAAAATTTTTAATTATTTTTTTATCCTTCTCAACACCGAGCATCTTATCATTGTTTTTGACAAAGTTTTGGAAAATAATTATGATATTTACAAACAATTTAAACAGATTTGATAAGGTGTCTACTAAGGCAGTTACGTTTTTTTTTGTCCGGTGAAAATATTTTTTGAACCCATGCAATCCAGTCGTATCAAAAATTTATTTAGAAAACATTTTTTGGCATTAGGTACTCCGAGTTATCATACGTTAAAACGGATGCGATACTATTCATATTATGGGAGTTGTTGCGATTTTTCTGTTTTTCAAAAAATCTTCCCCATTTCGACCCAATTGTTCGGATTTTTCCCATAACTACTCGACCGAGAATTTCCATTACCGTATTTTATTTATCGTTTTGGACATGACTTGTCCAAAAATACGGCATTTATCGGGCCCATGAAAATGTGATATATATATGGGATTTTTAGAACATAAAAGAAAACTATAAGAATTTTTCGTCTACAATAGGTAGTTTTTATTTGAAATTTACATAAAAGTGGCATTATTACAAATTTATATGTGTAATAGTATAAAATATTATAAATTACGATATGATTTCTTAAAATGCTTCTTGTTCGATCCGAATTACAAAGACACACATCTCCTGAAATTCGTAATGTGTTAGAGATTTGGCAACAGCGCGCGCCATAAGCCGTGTACTGCAATCTAAGAGTGGGATGGGCTATAGTGACCTTCAATGTTTAACTTAACCCCAGACTTTTTCATTGTGTTAAATTATTTTCCTGAGATGCTGCAAAGTTAAAATACAGTGGCATATTACGCACTACCATTTCTCTGGTAGCATATGTTTTCAACTGGCATTTTCAGACGTGTTTACCCAAGTGTGAATGGTCACAACTGATAGGTACATCCATGTAGTGCAAGGTTAAATAAATTTTCCTGCATTTCCTTTATATAATTTCCATGTGCTGCTTGTCAGATAGTGCAAGCACATGATTGAATTAACTCGAGTTACAGTTAAATCTCTTTAACAAGATTTTAACAGGGCGTAAGTGATCGAAACACCCATTAGAGCTCCCTATCCCGTAAAGGAAATTTGTTGAAATGGTAGTTGATTTACAACCACCAGTCAAGGCTTATTGTTTAATGATACCTCCCAGCAAAATGGGTGGGTTAGGTGCCGTAGTGAATAAGTTGAACACCAGGCTACAAATGCACACAGTATAAAATGCCGGGAAGGAAGGGGCTAGAAAAACCTTTCGTTCTCACTCACTGGTAAGGAGCAGGTTGTTGCTAGGTGGAAGTGTTTTTTATGATGGAAAACTAACTACTTTTTTTTTTAAGGTATTGCTACTATCATGGTAGTAGTTTGACCAAGAAGAACGGTAAATAGATGTCACTCCTGATAGGGTTGTAGAGATAAGAGGTGAAAGTCTGAGGTTGGGGTTGTAATGCCACGTAGTTTGCAAAATACAAATCTTGTTTTTTTTGTGGAAAACCAGGTTATATGCATGTTATTGCCCTGAAAGAAACAAAATCAGAAAATTTCTTTGTAGCTCAATACAACTCACATAGCAGCCGGCTTGAAAGATCTGATCCACAGCAAGTGTGTGTGATGTAAAACAGCTTCCTCCCAAATCACATGGTTTGGTGGAGTCTCACCTAGTAACTCTACTTTCATTACAATAACCTGTAAATGAATTCTACCTCCAAAATGCATAAACACATTTTACACTACATATCATTTTACCTGTAACTACTATGAAATTAAGCATACGTTGTTTTACAATAAGTACATACATTAAAGACCACCTACAAAGGATTTTGTTTAACAAACATAAGTTTTAAAACTTACATCATTAATATCATCATATAAGATAAACTTTTCTACCACCTAACTTAGGTAATGGGTTTTTACAAGTAATATGTTTCCAATCTTATGAAGCACTAGGTTGTGAGTCTGGTCATACCCCTTACCTTAAAAATGCTTTCTTAAATGTTCACTGGCTTCTAACCAGTACTAACTAACATACCACCACACTTCAGATTCTTTAGGCGTATTTTCCAAATGCAAATCCCTGGTAAACCTTTTATTCATATCCTCATAAATTTACATTTATGTACGGCAACCATATTGAATAATCTTTACTTTATTACTTATTACTCTGCAAGGATATTTTCTGATTTTGTTTCTTGATGAACATCTCATCATTTGAAGCTATGAGATTGTTTTCCAGTAATACAGTTAATCAAGATAGATGTAAAACCTTCTTCTAACATAACAGTGTATTTAAAGTTTAGATGTAATTGTTGATCAGTGTATCAACTCGTAAACTATGTTCGCTGAAAGAGATGCCTTTGATATTCACCCGCCACTGGAAGTAACGCTGTTCAATTTGCACGGTTTTGAAGTAACGACTCCAATAAATTACAAAATGATTTGAAGTAGCGCAGTCATTGTTACAAAGTAGTGCTTTTTTCTTTTGCACACATATGTGCGTAAATGCAATGAAAAGCCAGAAGCGTTCAGGCTAGTTATCTCACACCTACTAAGATGCGCTCGTGGCAAATCATGGCAGACACACATATATAGTTGGTAAATAACAGTGTCTGGAATTACGTTAACAGGTTAAATATAAATAATCTTTCTAATTACAGGAAACATTTAGTTTATGATTTTTGAAATTTTATTATAATTCAAATACATCTCTTATATTAATAATATTATTGTTTTGTCACTCAGAAATGTTGTTACAGTCTCTCTTAGGAATGTTATGCCCAAGCCATATTATGTAAACGTAATCTTTACTCTATAATGTAAACAATGCTGTCCATGAATTTTTTTAAATTATTTTTATTTTTAATTTCAAAATGTTACTAACATTTATTTAATTGTATTTTGAATTTATTTATACGTATATTAGTGCTGTAAATTGATTTTAATGGAAGTAGTGTCTGATTACTAGGGATGGGGCGACCGAATCCAATATCCGCAGAATCCTAGGGATTCGAAGGTTCGGCGGGTCTGATATAGGATTCGTCAAAGGATTCGGTTTTTACTATTTACGGGAAAAAAATACAGTAAAACTCGCTTACGAGGTCCCGCATGGTAGGTATTTCCGTATAAAGCGTTTAAATTGCCCGAGGTCTCGTCATTTACGCCATTAAATGTGTGATATAATGTCTGTTAAAATTTTTTCTGAAACTTCTTGTCTCAAATAATGGCACACAAGGCCTCTTCACAATAGCGCGGCGCAGCGCGATGCGACGCGTAGCGATGTGACATCATTCGATACCAACCAATCAGAGTTAACATCGCTCGCGGCGAGCGATAGCTCGCGACGTGAGCACAAGCGACAAGACTGCCTTGCCGCGCCGGGCGACATAGCTGATGACGTAAGAGTAAACAGCCAATCGCAAGCAATAATTCGGAGAATTATAAGAATATCAGTTGTTAGTAAACAAACTATTGAAATAGAAGGCAATAGGTGTCTGGAAAGTGATATTGATGTAAAATAATTTCCTGATACAAGGTACCTTAAAAAAAAATATATATATATAAAAATCAGCCAAATTCAAAACAATTACAAGAAGTGTCTGTACTTACAAAATCACAATATCTGCACTAGACACGCAAGTTAGCAAGTTATACCTTAGTGTCATCGACAGTCTTTCTGCTGGGCTCAATGGTAGGCGGTGAGAATTTTTTTGTAACATTGGACCAACAATATGCAGCAACGCATCAAATTCATTAGGAGACATCCTCATGAATACGAAATAATTGTCACTGTCTCCTAATCGCATTTCTGAGATAAGATTATGGTAGTCCCCTTGACCCAATCTATTTGCATTTGTGGGCCTTGTGTGCCATCTTCTGTTATTATTATTATTATTATTATTATTATTATTATTATTATTAAGTAATAATAAACACAACAACACTCTCCGCTTGTGAACATTTACTGCATGGCGATTTCTATTCATGTCTCTTTTCACCGATGCTTAGTTACAGTATACTTGCATATACAATGCCAGACCAAAAAGAGAAAATTTTAAAATACATCCACAAAGTTTGTTTGTATTTACTTATATGTTATCAGATGTCGCCGGCAGATAGCAGGCTGTTTCCATTTTTTTTTTTTTTTTTTTTTCGCCAGTCGTATCGCGCTGCGTCGCGCCATTGTGAAGTGTACAGCCAGCGACTTCGCGTTAGATCGCGAGCTATCGCTTCATCGCGTCGCCAGATCGCGCCGCGCCGCGCCATTGTGAAGAGCGCTTTAATATGAAGAAAAGACAAATGAACAACAACATACGAAGAAATATGGATGATGTACCATAACTACAGTACAAACCCAATAGTTATTTTAAGATAATTACCATAAAAAGAACTAAAGATTCTTTGTAGAATACCATAATTACTACAGAAGCATGATAGCTACCATATTTGCACTATAGTTACCGTAACAACTGAGATGTATATTTACCGTGATAGTAATGTATTATTTATTTATGACATATTAAATTAAAGAACATTGTTAAAAAAAAAAAGATGTTAAACTTTGTTATGTACGGTTGGCACATGTTACTAAGAAATAATGCGATCTGAAAGAATGCAGTACTACTACGAAAAGTGAAAATGGTACTCGTGGATTTTTAGGTTATGGCAGTCTCTTTCGTTTTTCAGTAATATCGGCCGAAAATTAACGAGCGTACTGTATCGGAAGTCGGCAGAAATGCCGATTAAACTAAATATTGGCAAAATCGGCTTCTTCAATACAGGTCTACATTTAATGACATGAGTAAACATATTTCAGACTTCAGGATATTGAAAAAGACTTTAATTTCCATGTAGGTTTATTGTGTATATGTTTTTTTTGCAAGTGTAAATTGAATGAAGTAAAATGTTTTTATTTTTATTACTTTCAATTGATTAAACTTTAATGACCAGTTACAGATATTTATGACACTAATTTTGAGGTTAAGCAATTTTACTAAAGCATTCCAGCCAAGCAGGTTGCCAGCGAGAGACACTTCTCTTTTGCTGGAAACGTGGAAACACTATCTCCAATCGTAGAGCTAATTTAACTCCTGAACGTGCAGAACAAATTATTGTTCTGAATGATAGATTAAAGAATAGAATTTAATACTCTGTGACAATCTCTCTCAGAATTATTGTGCTGAAAAGTGGAAATGTTGAAACAATGTGAATGTACTTTTCAAACAACATGATTTTTGGTGCTAAGTTTGTTGAAGCTCAGTAAGGACTCCAGAAAAATTGACAAGGGTGAAATTTTTCCAAAGATATGTTACATTTACACAAACATATACTTGGTTATGTTAGTTGGATATCAGTTACTAATGAACCAATGGAAACAGGTAAGATTCAATGGAAAAAAATGTTATTTTTTTTCTAGCAGTGCAAAATGTAAACACACTCTGTAAATAGTTACCCAAAATTAATAAGCCCACTTCATTTTAATACTTTATTCAAACATGATATTAAGTTTAAGATAAAAATAATTTCCCAAAAGTGTAACTGTACCACAAAAGCTCGAGCTCGGCTCGAAGTAAAATTCTTAGGCTCGCAGACCTCTAGCTTATTTATAGAAAAAATCCTAACTGCTAATCTGTACTAAAACTGAAATTTCTCAAGAAAAAATTGTTGTCTTTATATACACTTATACCAGAAATGTACCAATCTACATGTGATAAAGTCAAGGGACTTTTAGTGCAAGCAGAATACATCTCACTTACATTAGATATGTGGACATCATCTATTAAAAGATTCGGGTTTGGGTTCGAGATTCGGCAATTCCAGTCGAGGATTCGAGTTAGGATTTGGATTCGAGGAAATCAGGATTCGCCCCATCCCTACTGATTACCTAAAATGTCTTGTCAGCAAGAACACTTACGTGATTGTAAAACAAATTATTTTGATTAACAAGAAAAATGGCGCTCTGTTTTCCTGGAACAAATTAGGTCATTACTTCGAGGGGTGGGTATAATGATTGGTCTGTTTTTTAGATTAATTGTGTGTGTTATTTGTAAATACATTTTTTACTATATACAATAATAATAATAATAATGTATAGTTTTGGGATTGACAACTACACAACCTAAATGTGGTGTGGTGTGTGTGTGTGTGTGTGTGTGTGTGTGTGTAAGATGCACAAGCGTTCGTTTTTTGTCGTGTAGGTAGTGAAAGCCGACCCAACACACCGAGCTCCGAAGACGGAGTGCGTTTGTTGAACCACCAGTACTCGGTGAGCCAAAGACCTGTTGTCAAAAACTTAGCCAGTGCTTTGCTGCAAGTGGCGCAGGCCATGGACCCCAAGTACCTGCAGAAACCTCTGGGTAAGTTTTGGTGTTTGGCATCTTTAATTTGCATAAAGTAGAATTCATGGCCATTGTATGAGCGTTGTCTTTAATTTTACTTTAATACCTTAAAAATAGTTTTTTAAGTATTACTTTTACTTTCAAGTATGAATATGTATCCATATACTTTTCATTAATCGTGGAATAAAATGAATGCTACTTATTTCGTAAGTTCTTATTTACATTCAGTAAAGACATGTAGGGAAGGAATATATTGAACTGTGAAATATATTTCTATATTTTTTGAGACAATCAGAGCAACAGCTTTTTATTTTCTCTTTCATTCTCCAGTTTTCTCTCTCTCACTCTATTTTTCTCTTTCTTTCTAAATTCTCTGTTTCTGTCTTTCTCCTTTTCCTTTTTTCCTACTTTTTACCATCCTATTTTTCTTTTTTTCTTATTTGCTGTTTCTCTTTCTTTCACACACTTCCTCTTTCTCTCTCCTCCTATCTGGCTCTCTTGTCTCTGTGCATGTGTGTAAATTCAACAGTTATGAAATTTCATGTTAGGAATCAAAAGTAAACATTGCCTACTTTTAATGTATGCATGTCCAAAGTAAAAATTCCACCAGTTTTATAGTCATTTTAAATTATCTAAATCAAGGTGATCTTACATTCGGATTACTGTACATCAAAGAGAATTTTTTTGAAGTTATTTCTCTAGGTGCATTAAGGGGGAAATTTTAGTTTTCAACATGCGATGGAAATTTAACAGGATGAAGTCAAGT
Source organism: Bacillus rossius redtenbacheri (assembly GCF_032445375.1). Lineage (NCBI taxonomy): Eukaryota > Metazoa > Arthropoda > Insecta > Phasmatodea > Bacillidae > Bacillus > Bacillus rossius. The sequence goes on from NC_086332.1 coordinate 60,260,228, forward strand.
GTGCACGAACGTTTCGTCCTGTTGTGTTCCTACACTAGATATACATGGCATGTGGTTTATTTTTTAAACAAAAAAAAATGGTTCATATAACTAACTATTTGAAAGAGAGGGAAAAATAATTTTTAGTACTGAACTACAACTACTAGTACCTATTTTTAAATTTTGAAAACAAAATTAATTTTTTAAATAGTTCATTATATTCCAGGGCTGCCACCACTTTGAAAACAATATCCTTGATTGAAATATGAAATATCCTGTAATATCCTTGTTTTCAATACAAAATATCCTGTAAAATCCTGTACATTAAAAAATACAAAAAAATATGCAATTTTTATGAAAATTACTCGATCATAATATACGTGAATTCTGCCATATTCTTCCTAGAAGAGATATACAACAAAGCATTTAGCATTGGCAATTCAAGATATGACCTGTGTCCTGTCTTGATAAGGTTGAGCTTACTAAATACCTTTCCACCCCTGCATTGCTGTGTGGAAGGATAAGTATTGCTTGCCTTTGCAAGTTTACAAAGCAGTGGAAAACATGTTATCCCATTAATTTCATACTGTGACACTTAATGCCAGGCCTGCCACCAAATTAGGTTCCTAAACCCTCTTTACAGCATTTAAAAATCCTGTAAAATTTATAGCCGTAATTGACAATTTATTTTTCGCAGTAATTTTAAATATACATTGCATTCCAAAACATAATTTAAAAAAAAATCATATGAATGTAAAAAATGTTTAAGATTTGCCACTTACATTACAAAACTAATAGTTGGTATCACAATAAAATGAAAAGTAATTTAAAAATTTCTCTTCAGTATAGGCTTTGGTGCTTTTATTTACAAACTATAAATACATCCATACAACTGAAGTTATTTACAAGTTTAAAAAAACAAATGTATTTCACATCATTAACTAGCTACTTTTTCATGTTCTGTGCTCTTTTCCGCATCTCGTCTGTGGACTTGAAAGCCAGACCTGCAGATGTTCTCATTGTGCAATGCAACAGCGCATTTAACATTGGTGATTCCATTGACGATCTGTGAACAGTTTTAACCATTTTGAGATTGCTGAAAACTCTTTCCACAGCAGATTTTCTCCAGTTGCAGCACCACTCAAAGCCATTACTTTGTACAGATGAGTTTCAACAATCTCAGATGGAAAGAACCTTCCTAACACTACAACCTGCCTAGTGACTGTCAGTTGATTCATCAATCATCAGTATGAAAAATTGTGTTTTCATTGCATAAGTAACAATCTGCAGCTGATGTACCCAAAGATTGAATAATTATCTGGCTAGTTTTATTGCGAGAACAATGAAAGTTTCTTGCGATTTCACTATCTGGAAACATTTGCGGGACAAGTTTCGTGAAATTATCACTGAGTTTCACAGATAAATTGTTTTCACAAACGAAGTTCGCCCATAACAGTTCCGCATCAATTATTTTGTTTGGTTTGGTTACAAAACGTCAAAGAACAACTCTGATCAGCAGCTCGTTGGTTTTTTGCATAAACGTACGTCTTCAAGCCGCCCTTTGTCACGTTCAGTTCCGAGTTGCAAGTCGAACAAACGGCGGAAAATTCCGTTTTGCCACGCCTAAACCATTTCAATTCTTGCTCCCATTCTTTACGATAACGCTGTTTATAAAGTGACCTGTCCGGCGAAGCCTTTCATTTTTTCTCCATCACAATCAGCTAACACCAAAACTACTATTTAAATCACGTATGAAGTTTGTAAACAAATTTCGCACCTAAAACATTGTAATGGCAAAAATACCAATGTTTACTGACGCCATGACACTTCTTAGCGTTTAACTCAACAAACAAAAAACATTTTCCCCGAAACCATAGATATTGTACTTTATGAAACGATATGTGGGAGTATATGTTTTTGGTTTGTGGTTAAACGATTGGAAGTTCCATGGCGCTACACCTAATGTGAATGTTTGCTTTACTTGTTGGATGCTTGTATGGTTTGACAACTTCAAATAGGTAGTTGAATGTAAATATTTACACGTACGAAATTCAAATATGAAAAATCGGCGAAGCGTCGTAAATATCCGTGAATGTCGTCGTTTATCCGTTAGTCCGTTTTAAGCTTCAAATATCAGTGAAAACGGATAAAATCCGTGAAAACGGCAGGCCTGTTCTATTCTATGTTTTACACTTTTTATCATCACCATAGAATCAATTGTTTCTTTAGTCTTTCTCCTTGTTTTATATGTACTTCTCTCTCATATATTGTAGAATCAGTTGTTTCTTTCAAGTCCATTCTCCTCTTGTTCTACACTTCTTATCCATAGATTGTAGAATTGATAGTTTCACTAGTCCATCATCTTCCTGGTTGTGTATCCTTTTCTTGTACACTTGACATGGGGGTGACATTGAGGGTTTGACTATTTTAAAATTAGGCAACAAAATAGTTTAGTCAGTAAATACATCTAAAAGTGGGAATTTATAACCCTCTTTGTAAATTTATATAATTTTATTTTAAATGTGTTAAACCAGCCACAAGAGAAAAAATATTTTTGTGAGATGTGAGTGGCGTTACCTGCTGCTATGTGCTCGATAATATTTTTTATTTTTTGTAGTACAATCTATAATTACTGAAGTAATGCCTTCTTCTTTGCGACTTTTGTGTTGAATTTAGATATCGGCCAATGAGAGGCAGTGACCTTATTCTGCGTGGCCATTTATTTTATGCAAGTGTGTACCATTTGTATTTTGTGCGCCTTTTTTTCTTTTTTTTTTTCGTCTTGATAGTTTGGAATATAAAGTTGATGAAGGAATGAAAAAATCTGTACTAATTGATGCAAATATGCATGTAGGAAATGTGTCTTTATTAATTTTATCATATGAATAATTTAAAAACTTAAATGGGTAGCTGGGTAGCTAAAGTTATCTTAGTCAATTTATTTTTCATGAATCATTAATACATAAAGTAATTCTTATTATAGGACTGTGAGTTGGTGAACTACAGTAAAGCCCTATTAAGAAAATGTCCTGCATGATAGGTTTAATAAATTTAGCACTTTATCTATATGGGTCATTCTCATTGAAAGGGATTACCGTATATACTCGTGTATAGCGCGCCCTTTTTTCCCATCAAGTAAAGGAAAAAAATAAGGATGCGCGCTATACACGGAAAAAAAAAGTTTGGTGGGGGGAGGCGGGGAGGAGTGGAAGTCGTTAACTGCCGGGTGACGGGTGATGTTTCTGTCCAGACCCCACACATACGCACAAGCAACAAGGCCTCTGTTTCACACACACACACACACACACACACACACACAACCTGGTCTCTCGCGCACACACACGCTCACAGCACACACACACACACACACACACACACACACACACACACACACACACACGCGCGCGCGAGCAAGCTCGCACATCATGGTCTCTTGTTTATTATTAGACCTCCCCCCTTTACAGAAAGCCAGCTCAGAAGCTAGTAAAGAGAGAGAGAGAGAGAGAGAGAGAGAGAGAGAGAGAGAGAGAGAGAATGTTGTCACCAGTTCCCCCCCCCCCCCCCCCCCCCCCGGTCACCTTCTTCGCTTCCTCTATTCCTCGTCCCAGCAGCGACCGGTGAGTCATCTAGTTCTCCGCGCCAGCTTAGCAACGTAGCGCGGCAAGCCTGCCTCCCTCCCTCCCTCCCTCCCTCCCTCCCTCCCTCCCTCCCTCCCTCCCTCCCTCCCTCCCTCCCTCCCTCCCTCCCTCCCATGTACCAGTTGTGACGATACAGCGCTTGATTATCTTCCGTCTACACAGCAGAGTTTAAGTATTTTCGTGACGCATCACCACACATCAATTTAAATAATCAGGTACCACAAAATGTTAGTAAAATTTATTTATGGGAAAAAAAAAATTTCAATTTTTTTTTCTTTGGAATTAGTTGCAAAAATCGTGGTGCACGCTATACACGAGGGCGCGCTATACACGAGTAAATACGGTATTTGATGTCCCTTAACATTTTAAAATTAATAAAATGTTTTCTACATATTGGTATTAACTTAATATAACAAGTAAAATTAGAGTGACATTTCTATGTCCAGCCAAAAAAATATAAAATTTTATTTATGATAGATAACTGGTTCACAGTATAGCTCTGTCTACCTCCGTGGACTGTCCCCCAAGACATTTTAGTTAACATTTACTGTTGTTTCAAGTATATTTTAATTTTAAATAATAAATGTATTATTGTTAAAATTAATTAGATATTACTGTTATAAATTCTACTCAAAAGCATCAATGAACAATGAAGCAGAACATTTCTTAAAATTGTTTACATTTTGTCCTTCAGACTGCGCATCTCCTCCGTGGACACAACTTAAAGTAAAAAAAAAATTACCACTCAGTGCTAAAATATCTTTCGTTTTAAGGAAAATGGAATGTCAAAAGTAGACATTTTGTGATATCACTGCTGTTTGAATAGTAAATGTGACCATTGTGTGAAGATCATTCAGTAAAGTTTGATGAATGTTTTGTGTTGAGATGAATGTGTCTCCTCCGTGACATTTTTCATAGTTGTCTTCACTTGGCAAGTTATTTTTTGGTTGAATTTTACCAACTGTTTACTAAGTTTTCTAACCTTAAAATTAATAGCTAAGAAATAAAATTTATGACTTTTTGTATCCTCCGTGGACATCTCCTCCGTGGACACTTGCTGTCCACGGAGAGGAACACATTGTCAACGGAAGAGACAAAAATATACAAAGGCCTATTATTTGACAAAAAATTTAAACTTTTTTGTAGCATTTGTTTTTATTAATTACATTAACACGTCAATAAACACATACTTGTAAGCGTAAGGGTATCAGTTTATTTTTAAAAAAGGAAAACATTTTGGTTGTGAATTTGTAATGCACCTAGATCTTCTCACAAATACTGTATTAAAAAATAACTCATTCTGTTTGATTTAAAAGTCAGCCAGAATTAGGCTGGATTGGAGAGCTGAAGAGAGAAAATCTTGAGGTCTCCTCACCATAAAAATGCATTGGGAGGAGATCCCAAGTTTTTCTCACTTTCACTAGCTGCAATGCAGACTTAAGTACAATTTGTGTAAAAAAAAAATACAAGATATAAAAAATGTTACTGTAAAACATGGTCAATTTGTAGGCAATTTTTTCTCTCAAAACATTCCGCAACTTTGTTTTCAATGTTCAGTTCCTTCGACATAAAAACTAATATATATAAATTAATGTCTCGCGTGTCTCCACCTGATTCAAGTTAACGTTCTACGGTGCCTAACTCAGAATATCATGCAGCTATTTGTAAGGTTGTTATGTAGCTTTGAAACTAAAAATAAAGCCATAATGTACATTTTACATTATTTGTAGTTGTTTACAGGAAAAATGGACAATTTAAAAAAGAAAAAACCTGGTTCTGATAAAATAAAATAAAAAGACGGGAGCAAAAGAAATTAAGTATGAGAAAGGCAAGACAAAAAATACGAGACTTTCCAGAACTGCACGCTAAAGAAACGCAGAAGGAAAGGAAAGTCTTAAAATAAAAAACATCACTGAAATGAATAGCAGAGAACAAAGAGCTACCAGAAAAGTATGGAAAGAAAAAGCAAGAAAATATTGCCAAGCAAAAGAAAAGAGAACAATTTCAGAAGAGTTTGCAAAAGAAAATATTCCACAACAATGTACAAATATTTCAGAACTTAAGAACAGTCCAGGTACTGAAAACATTAAGAGTAAGAACACTAGTAGGGTTGAAAGTGGTAGAAAAAGGGCAACGAAACAGAGGAAGAAGATGCTGAAAGAAATGAAATGTATGAACGAAAAAAAATAGGCTACTTCAAAGAAGTATTGACAAATACAAGAAGTGTAATAGTTTCTGAAGACAAGTGGTTAAATGAATTTACAGTTAGATTCATGAGAAAATCTGGCAGATGTAAATTTGTTTTTCCAGATGCTGACGACATAGCTGTTGTAGAGGGAAGTGATATTGAGAGTATTTTAAGTTACCCAATTGTACGTAAATAATCGGGATCAGTATGTATTCAATGATGATGTATCCCATTATGATCATGTATGTTAGGGGATATTTGTTAATCTGTGAAGTTTATTTCAACATGGAAAGTTAAAAACAGATATGATTGGTATGTAAGAAGGCAGTTTAATTAAAATATTTTGCCTTTTTAAAGTTAAGTCTTAGTTTCTTAAGTTAAGTATTAATTAAATGTTTCTTCTTGCACAAATAAATGTTTTTTTCCTCGCCATTATATTAGTCTTGACCACAAGTTTTCTTAAAAATCTCCTCCGTGGACACTGATGTCTCCTCCGTGGACAGTTCAATTTTTTAAATACTTTTTACTTCATTAATTTAATGGAGTCATCTTGACCATTTGCTTTATTAATGTGAGAAATCTGATGTGATCATTTATAAATATATTTCATGAATTTTAAAATAAATTTAGTTTAAAAAATTTTTAGCTTGAAAATAATCCCTTTCAATGAGAATGACCCATATATATGTACAATTTTACCCTTTTGTCCCTGTTAATAATTGTAAATGTAAATACCTTGAGAACAAGGGCAAATATTCCATGGAATCAAGGGAACTGCTGCTTCTCCGACTTTCAGGAGGGATAAAATTCCTTTTTAGTTAGATTCTGAATATGTTATTCAAATGCATAATTAGATTAGATTTGCTAGTTTTCAAATGGACACACTTAATTTTTGAGACAACATTCTTTCTTCGCTCAGTTCTTAAATGCTGCGATCCATTGCCTTTGGTCCACTTCTTACACTGAAATTCAAGAGCTTGGCTATATTCGCGTATTCCGATTGTACCCGAAGCCACGCGGCCAGACTGACCAGCACTCCGCTTCCTTTGCACCAACAATGAACGCATGTGGACTACAAATTAATCTGCAAAAACATAGACTTAATTACAATTTATTACAGCAAACATCTTTAGGATCCTTAATACAATGTGAAATGAATTGTTGAAAAGTATGTAGTGAAAAATTTTACTCGGCCCTCAGAACATCTAGGGCCATGCAGGTTGTACGGTGCAAGGTAACCAAGGCCTGACTTAGTTTCCTTCAGCCATTCAAACAGCGGAGGGAGGTGGGAGAGAGAGAGAAAGACAATCTCTCTCTCAGCATTCTAGTAATTAAGTAAGACAGGAAGCAGACAGAGAAGTACCAGCAACACCAGTGTCATGTTTCTTACGTGTTAGTAACCTGAGACGTGGTTGTTTTATCTTCCTAGCATCTTTAAAGTTGTGTGACTGATAACTGATACTGGAAAATAGGTTCATCACTACTTTAAATGTTGGTTCCCCTACTTCGAATCCCTTACCTTCACCCCTACTTGAGAAATTTCTTAACAAAGTTTTACTATATATAAGAATTTATGAATATGTGGTTTAGAGGTACAGGCTCTTTGCTAAACAATTATTTATCTACAATGAATTGTAGCTTACTCTGCAAGATAATATTTTGTACAATATTGTTTATACAGCTCCTGATGAAGTTAACGATAATTACGATTGGTCAGCGATGGAACGATGGGAGAGCTCACTAATGGCGTGCACCAGCTTGGCTCAAGTGTTCCTTCATCTTTCCACTCTTGGTGAGTACAGTTAGATATCTCTATAAAGATTCTAATGAGATTAAATACTAGACACACCATCTTTGGTGTAAGGCTGGAATATGGAAATGTAGCCATGCTGCTCTGGGGACCAGTCTTGTCACACCTGGATTGCTGCCAGGTGCCTTCTTGACAATGTGTGTTCCATTTTCTGGTCCACTTTCTTCTCAAAATTGAAACACAAAATTAAGTAGCCTATAAATAGTGTATGCACTTCAGGAACGATAAATTCTATACTTTCTAACGAGCGAGTCACACCTTTGCCAGTTTTGACAACTATATACAGTCAAACCTCTATCTATCGAACTCGCATGTATCGATTGTGCGTGTTTATCGTATACTCTCTACGGTCCCGGCAAAATTAAAATCACCTTAAATCTGCAGCCAAGTAATGGAGCACGTAAATATGAAGAAAAGACAAATGAACAACAACTTACGAAGAATTATGGATGATGTACCATAACTACAGTACAAACCCAATTGTTATCCTAAGATAATTACCATAAAAATAACTAAAGATTCTTTGTCGATACCATAATTACCACAGAAGCATGATAGCTACCACATTTGCACTACAGTTACTGTAACAACCGAGATGTGTATTTACCGTGACGGTAATGTATTTATTTATGACATATTAAAATTAAAGAACTTATTGAAAAATAGGATGTTAAATTTTTATATGTACGTTTGGCACATGTTGCGAAGAAATAATGCGATCTGAAAGAATGCAGTACTACTACGAAAAGTGAAAAGGGTAATCGTGGATTTTTAGGTTATGGCAGTCTCTCTCGTTTTTCAGTAATATCGGCCGAAAATTAACAAGCGTATCTGAAGTCGGCAGAAATGCCGATTCAACTAAATATTGGCAAAATCGGCTTCTTCAGTACAGCTCTACATTTTATGACATGAGTAAACATACCTATTTCAGACTTCAGGATATTGAAAAAGACTTTAATTTCCATGTAGATTTATAGTGCGTATGTTTTTTTTTTTGCAAGTGTAAATTAAATTAAGTAAAATACTTCCATTTTTATTTATTTTTCAACTGATTTAACTTTAATGACAAGTAACTGATATATTTCTGACACTAATTTTGAGGTTGAAATATTTTTTTAAAATTCTTAGAGTGAAGTTCACATCTATTGAATGTCCGCATGTACTGAATTTTTTTGTTGGTCCCCTGAAAAACGATAGATAGAGGTTTGACTGTAATGATATTATAATGTTTCATGTTTAGTGACTCACAGATTCTGAAAACAAAAATCTGCAGGTTGAAAGTAAAGACAGTAAAAATTAATTTAGTTCAGATTTTTTTTCTAATGGGTCATTTGGTTTGTTAAATGGTTTTTCTTGATAAACTTAGCCAAGGCAAAGTAGAAATTTAGGTATTAAGTTGGCTAAAAATTAGTGAAATGTATTAATAAATTAGAGACTCTATACATATTTAAATTTATTGTTTTGTTCATTTGGTCAGGCAAGGAGTAGGGAGGGATGTGTAGTTTTTGTAGTTTGATCATGATGTGCTAGAAAACATAGAAATTTTTAATATGTGACTATCCCAGTGAAAAGTAATATTCCCTTACTTATGAATTTGCTTTGCTAGCTTTCTAGCCTATCTATTGTGCAGAGGCCATGATGGTCGATGGTCCTATTATGACTCTAAACTTATCTCAAGTGGTAAATAGTGATTAAGGATATGGATAAAAAATGGTACTGATCCAATTACCTATACATTTCTTTAAAAGATCCGATAACCAATATAAAACTGAATCAAATCTTTTTGTAAATAATCACAGTGCTCATCTCCAGAAATTCAATATTTGAAAGTAATAAGTACGCAGTACCTTAATACAGTTAATTTTTAAAAGGGTTTTTGGTAGATGACAAGAAATGTTTTTTTCTGCATAAAATTTGTGCAGAGCACAATACACAACACAACATTCAAGTATAGCCTGAAATTACAGAAAAAGTGTAGTAAAATATGCATAAAGGACTATAACAATGACACCTAGGCGAATGAGATTGTGATTTTTTTCTCTCTCATGTGTGTCTGTTTTTTAAGTATCTGTTGCAAACAATTACATCAGAAATCCAGAATTTATTGAATATCTGCCGATACAGATTCTAAAACGATTACATTTTTATTTTTACATCACTAGGAAATACGGTGGGGATTGATTTGAACCAGTAGGTACTTTTCAGGGTGCTTTCTTTACCCCACTCATTCACTCCATCAGAGCTAAAATTTCATCTCATCTCTTTGTCTCAAGTGACTTAATGTTACCCATTCAATCTATTGTGTTATTGTTTTCCAGTAGACTCCTGATTATCTAGGGTAATGACTGGCAAGGGGTCCACGGATAACCGAAAAACATGGTTAAAGCAAAAAAGATCAATTGAAATTTTTTTACCAAGGTTATTTAGACAAACACTGTGACACCCGTCCCTCAAAGTAACAACCTGATTAGTTCCCATAAAACAGAGTACTAATTAAAACAGTGTCAAATACTTTTTTCCATAAGAGAGTATTTAAATCAAAATAATTCATTTTCATTATACGTAAGTGTTATTAATGACTACCATTTTTTAATCAAGAGATTACTCCTGTTTAGATTAATTTACAGTGCTAATACATATCTTAATACATTTGAAGTACATTAAAATAAATTTTGAATAACATTTAGATATTAAACAACCTAAAATTAAAATAAAAAATTCACGTACTGCATTGTTTGCATAACAGGGCTTAAGAATAACATTTTTTTTTTCCTATGTAGGCACTACAGAAATTTCTGAGTTACAAAATAATAATTTAATGTTATTGATATAGATTATATTTCAGTTCTAATAAGAATTTATAAAGCATAAACTTAATGTTTTGTATTATTAGAAAGCTTATTTAACCTGTGAACGTAATTCCAGACTCTGTTGTTTACTAAAGACCTGTCTGCCATGATTTGCCACTAGTGCATTTATCACGAACACATTCTAGTGGCGCAAGGTAAACCAGGCCAAAAAGCTTCTGGCTTTTCTCTCCAGAGATGCTGTTGACATGCAGAATGGCGGAATATAAAAGTTAGCTGAACACTTGGGTGGCGTCGGAAATAATTATGCAATGAAGTAAGCTAATAGCTATTTAGGAAAAGTAAAATATTGTTTTTTGTTCATTACATTATTAATTTATTTCATTACTAATTCATTGCATTGTATTTCATAGTACACAAATGCAATTGCTATTGTGCATGCATGGAAATAAAAAGTCAAAGATTATTTTTGTTTTCATGGTTTATGAAAGTGAAATATGGCATGGTTAACACGCAAACAGGATAACCCACACCCAGATAATTGGGAGTCTACTGTATTTTGTGTGATTCTTGTGATATTCTGTTATCTTTTATAGTGAACTGCTTCCTCTTTTTTTATAGTTTCTCTCATGTTGTTATTTAATTAATTTTAGGGATGTGCGGGTACCCAATATTTTTCGAGTACGGTTCGAATCCACAATTACCCGAACCCGGAATCGTTGTACTTACATGGATTCGAACAGTATTACAGATATTCACAATTTTTTTTAATTTATTCAATACAGCTCAAAAATACTAGCAGTGAAAAATCAAATTAGGCTGCTATTACGTAAGTATTTATAGGTAATATGATGTATCAAAGAAAATTAATTTCCCTGTAATTATTTATGCGATGAATAATTTCCTTATTCAACAAGTATCACTGTTGAGCACGTAGGTATATTTCAGTTTGTTTCACATGGCAGATTTTGTCATATAACCATTTATTTTAATATAAAACTTGCAGTACACTTTTAATTTTTTTTTTTTTTTTGCCAAAATTCGAAACATTTCCTGCAACTGCGATTGATATGCTCATTGATGAGATTTCCTTCCGGCGCCGCATTCCTTCAAATTCAACGTAACCTCCGTACTGGTCTTTGTATTTGAGTCTTGAATTGTAATTTACAATATTTCATGGTAAAACAGTTTTCAGATATCGGTTTAGAAGAAAAAATGAGTTCCGACAGTCATGATAGTGCATGTGCGCTGCCAGTGACGCCAAAACGAAAACACCATAGTTGGCGTAGCTTTGTTTGGAATTATTTTGCTAAAACTTCAGATTTTAAGTCAAAGTGTAAAATGTGTGCACGTGAGCTTAAATGCACCTCTGGTAGTACTTAAAGTATGAAGAAACATTTAATGCTGCACAAGGAAAAGTATTCTGAAACTTCTGAAAACCAATTGAATTAGATAGGCCAAGTAGGGAATATTTGAAACTTGCTTCATGTTTTGAATTTCATCATTTAGAGGGTTTATTATTAATTAAGTTAATATAATTATAAACATTTCAATCTCAGTGTAAGCAATTATAATTGCCAGTAATTACAGTTAGAAAAAAGAGAACACACATTATTTATAAATTAATCAGTTATTTTGAATTATTCTGTGCTTTATATTCAGAATCAGATTCATATCTCAAATCTTGCCAGGGATTCGAATCGGATTTGATCCAAACTGAAAATCAAGGATTTGCACATCCCTAATTAATTTCCATATCAATCATGGAATATATTACTTAACATGGTGATATTTATTGACAGACAACAGCATCCAGTGGCGAAGGTCTGCTATGAATGCATTTTGCCGGCTGTGCCGTGGTAGGAAAGATGCTGAAAACATGTTGCTGTGTGACGGCTGCAATCGAGGTCACCACCTGTACTGCCTGAAACCCAAGCTTACAGTGAGTATAAATTATAAATTAGAACAAGATTTTATAATTAATTGTGATAAAACTGACAAAAGTGATACCAAAACGTTTGTTGATACTACATATTACACGGAAGTACCGTAAATGGTGGTAAATTGGAGAAGTAAAAATAAAATGAAACTGTAATATTAAAATTGCTTGAATTTGATTCTAAAGCATCCAAATTTTTATTTGTGTATTTTTTATTTTAGTATGTTTTTAATGACAAAATATTTATACTATCGGGACTGTAGAAAATGGATTTTGTTCCCCAAACAGTATCTGGTGTGTACTTGGTAATCAGCTTCAATCAGCTTAACTAATAATGTAATAACTGATGGTGGGGTCTGCACAGTATAGCTAGTTTCAAAGTTGAACAAAAAATTTTCTACCTTCATAACTTGACTTAAAAAAAATTTTTCTAATGAAATGCCCAAGTCTTATGAAGGTTTATCAAGTGCCTTCAGAATTGTATGTCCAAACTCTGATACAATATGAACTATTTAGTTGTTTTTAGTGATGGCCCGATAGTGAAAAACCCTTATTCTGATTCAGGTTCCTATAATTAATATTTACCAATCTAATAACTGATATATTTTTTTATGGTTTTAATAAAATGTTCTGTTGGTTAGAGCATTTAACAAACTGTGTCAGCAAATTTTTTGTACTTAATGTATTAAGCTTAAAGACATATTAAGAACATGTTTTTAACATTATTATGTATGATTCCATTAAGAGCTCTCTAACTGAAAATTTTTTCGAACCTCACATATGTCTGGTGAATAGCAACTGGGAACAAGTTTTACCAGTAAATATTCTCTGTAATCATTTCTCTCCATACATTACTGTTTACAGAAAAACTGGGAATGAATGCTATAGATAAAGCTATGTAACAATTCATCAAAACACTATGTTTAATATGTTTTGATCACTATGTACATATTATTATGAATAAAATTCATACACACAATAACAGTAATCAAACTTTCTGCATATGCCATTGTTAACATAACATTTACAAGTAGATACATGTGGTTCTAAAACAGACAGCTTTTTAAAAAGTAATGAAATACTTTTTGATTGGTTATTCTTTCTGTGCAGTCACTGAAATTTTGAGTTACATGCATAATCTTTCAATATACTTGTAAGTACCGTGTTTTCTCGCATAATTATCGCACATTTTATTCTAAAATTAAGTTTAAAATGTAGGGGTGCAACGATTATGCGAAAAAAAAAATTTTGTTAGGTAAAGTTATTCATAAAAACACAAACAGTTTTTGGAAAGTACGTTTATTTAAAAAAAAGGTGGAGTATACAAGAGCACGCTAACCAAATTATATTAATAATTCATTTAAAAAATAACCTTCAACTTTAAATAGAAAAACAAAATCTGTGACACGAACGTAAGCGACTTCAATCTGTGACGTGAACTAACGTGTAACTACCGTCGTAGTATACACTTACCACGAAAGAGTGCGGGCTATCAAATGTAGTTAACTCTGCACCTGATAGCACGTGTTGCATGCATCGGCGAGATATCAATATTCGACTACGTGTGCGCTCTCTATATGGGAAGCAACATAACCAAATAATAATGATTGCAACGAGCGCTGGCTACATTTTTGTAAGCGGTAACCGCGGTGACGCAGATGAAGGTTATAACGTTTTAAAAGTCTTCAAAAGAAAATTTACACGTCAGACAACTTCGTATTTCCGTTAATTAAATAAGTAAGTGGTAATGTCCGAATAAATATTAGATTTGTACTTTAAAATACATAGTTTTATACGTAAAAAATACCTACACAAAGCGCTCGGCATCTAATAGCGGGACCAAAAACATCATGCAATGTTTACGCGAGAAGTTTTTTTATCACAATTTTGACGGCCTAAAATATGGGTGTGACAATTATGCGAGTGCGACGATTATGCGATAAAAGAGGGTAACTATTTAATGAATATTTACACCCTATTTTCTCCTTTGGTTTTCTAATGAATATGGAAACATTTGTTCTGGAAATAACTTTTGCAAACACTCAATTGTTGCAGCTTAGTAGCATGACAAATTGTATTCCATTAACTATTAATTAATAAATAAAGAAAAACTCTTTTGACTTGTGCTCAATATCAGCACACACATTCTTTGATCAAGAATTAAAACTTGTGGTAAGTATCACTGCTTTTTAGTTCATTGTATTTCTTAGATCATTTTTGTGTATACATGGCTCCAACTTTGAACAAAATGTTGTCTTTTTTTTCTATGATAGTAATGAAAACAGATTTGTACAAAAACTTTTTTTTTAATTCGATTCAAAGTCAACGATGAAAACTAAGATAACTTAAATATTTTTCTACATAAAAATATTCCAATTATACAACTTACAGTCTTTACAATGGTCATTTTCATCATATCCTACATACCACACACTAAACACCTGCCAAAGTTTGTAAATAAAAAACCAACATTATAAAACAAAAATTACTTTTACAATAATAATATTAACTCAGGTATGGAGTTACATTAGAAAGGTGAACACATTATCATTATAGCTTTTAGCTAAGCACTTTTTTAATACAAAAGACTTAAAAACTGGGTGTTGTGCAAATGCGGAAACGCATCAGGAATTTTGCGTTGTCGCTTTTAAATGTGTGATTATTCAGCACCAAGTAAATACAGTTAAAATTTGGCGCAATTAATCTTGCTGTTTTTCAGAATTTTAACAAAACTGAAGTAGTGTGACTAAAATATTTTTAGTACAAGTATTCTCCTTTGTTAATAGTGATCTATACCCATCAAAAGAATGCATCTTGGTTGGAAGAGAGAGGGATAAAACAGGGTGGCCACTCACCGGGAAAACCGGGAAAACCGGGATTTATCAGGGAAATCACGTTGATTGGGAATTATCAGGGAAATGTCAGGGAATTTTTTTTAATACCGGGAATTATTTGTCATGTATATTTCCGCAGAGCTGCCAACCATTACAGATTTTCCGTAATTATTACGGATTTATCACGGAATTACGGAACATCGCTGGTTTATTACGGAAACAAGGCTTTGTGCTGCATGGTAACGGAAAAAAAAAATTCCGTTTCTGATGTGCGTGTTTCGTGAACGTAGTTCGAATACATCACGTGATTGCGCAGATAAAGGAACTAATAAATGTGCGCATGTACTGTCGAAATAAGTAGATTAATTCTTGTGTTTTGTAATATAAATTGTATGGTATTACGTCCTTTGTACGATACAACTGGTACATATTCTCGGACTTATCGTTTGTTAGCTACTTACATCACGATAATTTTTGTACGGTACTTTGGCTAACCTGTGTTTTATTTACTTTCTTGAAAGCCATTTTTTTCATCAATGTGTTTTTGTCGTGTCTACAGACGTGAAACCTTTTTATGTTGTTCGATAGTGTTGTGTTCTTCAGTACCGGTTGTAGAAATGAAGCGTGTGACAGAACAATGTGTATCTGGGGCAAAAAAAGAGCACGTTATTCTTCAGAACTTTTGACCAAACTATTCAAAAGAATGGCCATGCTTGTCATTTTAAAATGTTTCGGAACGCCACGCGTTTTGTAATGTATGCACGTGTGACTTTTTGATTGCACATGGTGGAAGGGATGAACTGTAGACGGCATATTGAATCAAAGAAACATGCAGAACATTTTAAAGCCGTGACGAGCAATAAATCTATATCGTCGTTTTTCGCTACATCTGAAGAAACGAAAGTAACAAACGCAGAGTTATTGTTTACAAGTTTTCTGGTAGAATACAATTTACCGATAGCAGTAGCCGATCATTCCGGTAATTTGTATAGAGCTATGTTTCCGGACTCAAAAATTGCACAGAAATACAGCTGTGCGAGAACAAAAACATCTGCCTTAGTGGAGTATATGGCTGGTGAAACTAAAAGTGAAATTGTTGAATCTTTAGTAAGTGGACCATTTGCTTTAGCTATCGTTGGGAGTACTGATTGTAATGCAGTGAAGATTTATCCATTAGTTGTTTCATTTTTAAATCAAACACAAGGTAAAATTTGCACTGTACTGTTATCACTTGTTGAGAGTACAGACAACACATGATCTGGTATTTTCTCTGTGCTGAATAAGGTATTTGAACGTTTTGGAATTTCTTGGAAAAATTGTGTTGTGTTTGCATGTGATAATGCCAATACTATGATTGGCACAAAGATGTGGCATTTGTTAAAGAAAAACATCCCGCTATTGTTGTGCAAGGCTGCTCATGTCACCTCGTTTATCTAGCTGCTAAAAAAGCCAGTGCACAGCTAACAATTAGCATTGTGACATTTTTGGTTAATATTTTCTATTACTTGGAAAAAAGTTCAAAATGCCAGAATCATCTGAAAGTGTATCAAGAGGTATGTGAGGCAAAGTCACACAAAATCTTGAAATATGTTAGCACACGTTGGCTCTCTCTCCTAGATTCAGTTGACAGAGTGCTGGAACAATGGGATGCACTAAAGCTATTACAGTAGAACCTCGATGATACGTTCCCGTTTCATACATTTTCCCGTGTCATACGCCGATTAATTTCGGTCCCGTCGAAAGTACTATATTTACAATGGTTTACTTTCCCGGAACATACACTTATAAAACCATTAATTTCCCGTTTCATACGTTTTTGCGAAGCGGAAAAGTCCTAAAATCCACAAATTTTTTTTATATTCCTCCTTATAAACTCAGTTTTAATGCTTTTATTTTGAAAAACGATCATTGTTTACATTTGCAAACGTAAGAAAATAACTATCACACCATAGATATGGATAGTATCAGGAAGACTGTGCACTTCGCTAGTAGCATCTATGGCCAGCACCAAGCGAGACTAGTGGCGCAAACAAGAAATGATCATGAAAATGGTGCACGTGCTTTACCAAGGCACGGATCTCATATTTTGTGCAGTCGTTTATCTTTGAACTGAATATATCCGTTTGTTATTGTTTTTTTACGATTGGATTGTTTTGAATTTTACGTTTCTCAAGTTAAAATTTATTGAAAATTGTTCTGTTGCATAAAGTTGTTTGTAAAATGTAATAAACAAGCAAAAATTTCTGATTTTTTTTTACAATAGCCTAATTTTTTTAATTTCTAATTTAGTCTTGGTGACTTTTCCCCCCCTCCAAGAAAGGACTTCATAACATTTTTTAAGGCCACTGTTTCTCATGTCAGCTTTACTTGATTATGGACTGTATTTTACATTTCTGGTGGTTTTATTATATGTATAATATAATGATGAATTCATATCTTTCATTAATATAATGCAATTATTTACACATATATATTTATGTTTAATCTGGCACTGTGCTGATATGTTGGATTGGAAAAAAATTTCATTATTGCCATTCCCTTTTCATACACTTTCCCGCATCATACACCATTTTTGTGCCCTCCGTTGAAAAGTGTATGACAGGGGTTCTACTGTATTTTGTAGTGATCCTTAAAAGAGTCTTCAACTTCACAGTATGAAAATGTAAAATCTCTAATGCAGGATCCACTTATGAAACTTTACTATTATTTTCTTAGCAGTTCACTTCCTGTTTTCAACCAAGTAAATTTATTTCTCCAACAGGATGCTCCTGTGATACATGTATTGCGGAGAAAACATTTTGGTTTATTGACAATTTGCTTGTTTGCTTTATCATTATCATTATAATTTATAATTATCATAAATGAAAACTGTAGTGTGCATTTGAAATTGCTGCAATTTGTAACAAGATATGCTAGTGTGTATTTAATTAATTTTTATTTGTGATTTGTGAAGAGCCATAAAACAAAACAGACTGCAGGTCATTGAAAGGGATGATATAATGTTAAGTGACATTTAAAATGTATGTTATTTAACGAACTTCCGTATGTATATAATGAAGAAAATACAGCAGGGTGCTAAAACGTGAGTAATCTCTTTCTATAATATTATATTATTTCATCAAAAGAATGTTTTTTTTTTTGTAATTGTAAATATCAGGGAAATTTTGAATTTTTAATCAGGGAAATCAGGGAATATTTTTGGTGACTGTGAGTGGCCACTATGTAAAAGGGGGGTGGCTGGGGAGATAACGATGGCTCTGGTTGAAGGAATGACTGTTTACAGGATAAGCAGCTGCTAGCAATTCATTTCTCTCTCTTCCAATTGCAGAGCCGCAAAAACATACAACTTATTCTGTTAAGTTAGGAAAAACTAATAAAAAATAAATACAATTGTATCATGCAATTATAGAATCCATCGTTTAAGCTTTTTTAATGTTTTTTATTTAAGTGTAAAAAAAAGCTGATAGTTAAAGCTTAGCATGGTTTGTTTTCTCTTCAATGGATGCTGTTAGTTTAAAAGGTGCCAAGGTTTTTTTTTTTACCCCCTGTGACACCAGATGGCCCTTTTTTTTAAGGGTCAGGCTGGAAAAGGATAATTGTCTGAGCTGTCAGCTGGTACAATTACTACCCTATGATGGAGGGAGGAAAGGAGGGTGGGCTGGCATAAGGGTCAGCCACTGTGTATTATCTAGACTAAAAACATGTCGGGAGCATCAGGATATATGATACTTATTTCTTAGAGTTTGTGGCTTAATGTGTGTGTGTGAGTGTGTGTGTGTGTGAGAGTGAGCTCAGGCCTTTCCACTCCCCCTTTTCCTCCCCTCCCTCTTCTCTTGCATTGTATGCTAGAAATTAAGTAAGTCTGGAAGCAGACAGAGAAGTACCGGCAACAACAGTGTCATGTTGCTTATGCGCCAGTATCCTGAGCCACTGTACACAAATTTTTTCCTTGTTATCTTCCAAGCAGCTTTGAAATTATATAACAGATGACCGATAATATTGGTTTTATTTTACCAATAGCTGATATAAAGTTCAGATTATACAGATAAACAATATTTGCTATCAGATATCGGGCCATCGCTACGTTGTTTTATCAGCTGCTATTTCCTTGAATGTCATGTATAAACAGAAGTATCTTAATCTTAGTGGTTTGAATTTTATCCTTAAAAAAAATTATTTTGTAGCATATTATATTTTGTTGCTATTCTGCATACATATACTTATCATTCATTTTTATTTACTCTGTAATTGTCACATACATGTAAATAGCTTTATATAAAAGTTTGTTATTCCCAATTTTGATTGGTGTTATGTTACTAGGATTGTAATTTATAAAAAAAAAAATTTTCAATACTCATGTATAAATTTAAAATAAGATTATTAGTTGAGTTCCTGTATTGCGACAGTGTGAATTAAATTTTTCATTTGGTCCTGAGATTTTTTTTTTTTTAAATCTGGAGATGCAAAATTGAGGTGTTAATATGTTAAACTATAAAATATGTTTAATAAATTGGGTTTATTTTCATGAACAACATAACATAAGCATATTGCAGTATGTTATGAGTGGATAAAGATGCAGTTTGAGTGAAGTTTGTTGTATTTTTTGTTGTGTGATTGTCCAGAGGGTACCTCAAGGTGATTGGTTTTGTGATAAATGCCGCCCCAAGGAAAAAGAGAGATCCTCGAAAAAAGTTAAAAAACCTTTCTCTGAAGAATATGCTGAGGATAATGATACAACTGAGACCAGGTTTGTATGACTTCAACTACTGCTATCAGCAGAAATGCTCTGAGTTGCATTGGCCATAGCTTAATGTTTGTTAACATTTTAACTTTTACATTAAATGTTTTGTTGACTAAGACTTGCAGTTGTTTCATGCATTCAGTAAAATCTAAGCATGTTTTGGACCCCCGAAACCCTGAAACCATCACACTATAAATAAGGGTACCATATGCTACCTGCTCCCTTGTAATACACATTTTATAGCACTGGCCTTATTTCACTTACTAGCCACCACTGTAGTCACTAGATATTTTTGTTTACAAGACAATGAAGGAGTGAATAACACCTTTATAGTAACTATATTTAATTAGCTCAAATTCATGATATTAATTGCTCTTTGCAACTTTGAGTATAGATATGTATGTTTTTTCTCTAGTCAACTGAATGAATTTCATGTAGTAATTTCTCAGTTATTTTGACTTTGCTTGTTTATTTAAAAACACATTTTGATAACCAATAAAAACTGGGTTTACTAAATAAACAAATTATTAAATTCAATGTGTCGTGATTATGAAGACTAGTCCTATTCATTAAAGTGTTACAAACATTGCTACAGTAAAAAAAAAGTATGTATACTGCATAATTTGTTAAATATGAAAACTTTAGTTTCAACTGTAATATTAAGGATAGTAAAGAAATGGATTTGAGGCATATGCTATGATGGCTGATAGTAGTTTAGTCTCAGTTTAGTAGAACCTTTAAAACTGTGTCTTAGGGCTTCTGGCTTTGGGTGTGCATATATGTGTGCATATCTGTTCATTTTCAATGTTTGTTTATAAATAATGGAGACTTATATTTCACCCAAAATATTGTTCAAATATTAGTTCAAGGCTTTAAGTATAATCTAAAACACTTGTAAAGCCACAGGCCGGAGTGGCATACCGAATAGGATGGTGCAATGGACCCACCCTATATCACTCGTTATTGGCCCACATGAAGTGAAAACACGATAACGTGTTTGTTGCAGTAAAGTCATATTAGCGAAGTCATAGACACTAAATAAGAGCAGACATGCACAATTTTAATGCAGTATTAAGCTTCCGTCAGTCACAGCTGCGAAAGTTGGATCATTTTAAGCTGGACTTCACAGACTTTTAACATACCAAAAACCATCATGCACTGCACCTTGTGCCTCCAAACTCATTTAAAGTTTGAAGCGCCGTGCCGCAAAAGCATCAACCAGTCACATGTTGACATTCAATAATGTTAGAAAAAACTGTTAAATGGTCATTAAGTTTATAAATTGTGGTTAATGTAATAAAATACTATTTGTTTCCAAACATCACAAAATAAATAATAAATAGCATTTGCAGCACAATATAGTTTGCAAATTGTTATTTCTCACATGCAAACAAACAAAACACTTTGCAGCTGGTTGCCTTAGCGATGGTGAACCATAAAGTACTGTGTTTTATCGGATAATCGTCGCACATTTTATACTAAAATCAAGTTTGAAAAGTAGGGGTGCAACATTTATGCTGGGAAAAAAATTTATTTTGGGTAAAGTTATTCATAATAACAAAACCCATTCATGGAGAGTACTTTTATTTTAAAAAGTGGACTATACAAGAGCACGCCAAACAATTTAAATGATTAGTCATGCAACAAAAAAAAACCTTTCTTCAACTTTAAATAGAAAAAGAAAATCTGTGACCCGAACGCAAGCCACTTGAATCTGTGATGTGAACTAATGCGTAACTATTGTCGTAGTACACACTCACCACGAAAGAGTGCGGGCCATCAAATGTAGTTAACTCAGCACTCGACAGAGAGCACGCGTTGCTTGCAATCGGCAAGATATCAATATCGATATTCAACTTTGTGTGCGCGCTCTTTACGGGAAGCAACATAACCAAACATAAATGATGCCAACTAGCGCTGGCTACATTTTTATAAGCGGTACACCGCGGCGATGCAGACAAACAGATAAAGGTTATAACGTTCAAACACCTTTATAAGAAAATTTACACATCAGACAACTTCGTATTTCCGTTAATTAAATAAGTGAGTGATAATGTCCGAATAAATATTAGATTTATACTTTAAAATACTTCTTATATAGAGAAAAAAATAGGTGAGTGTACTTATGTACGTGCGTGAGAAGTTATACTTCTTTGGCATCATTAAAAAATAGTTTTTATTTACATGCAAATAATTAATTACAATAAAATAATAAAAGGGCTGGAAAAAGTTAGTCAACACAGTCAATAAAGTTCAGTTTAAATTTGAAAAATTAAATAAATAAAAATTTAGAGAATAATAAATATATGTATATAAAATAATTTTTACTAAATATTATAAGATTCTTAATTTTAAATATTTATTATTGATTATTTAATATTTTAAAAGAAAATAAATAAATTTAATAATAAATTCAAAAATTTAATTTAAGTTTATTCATTTTTTAAATATTTATTATTTTCTTAATTTAATATCCGCTTTACATTTTTATCAAAAAGTTTTCATTAAATTTGTTCTTTATTTTTTAAATTTTTATTATTTATTCAATTTAATAATAAATATTATAAATTAATACTTTAATTTGATGTTTAATTTTTTTTATCACAAATTTTTTATTGAATGTTTTATTAAATTTCTTTCTTTCTTTTGTAAATATTAAATAATCAATAATAAATATTTAACAATAATATTTAGTATTAGTTATATTAAATAATAATATTTTAATTTATATCAATAAATAATACATACGGATAGTTAACCTCAATTATATTGGAGCACTTGAAAAGAGTAAAGGCACAATTTTTTTTACTAATATTTACGAATAGTAAAAAATATTAATCAAAATATTAAATTTAAATCACTACTGAATATAATTTATTAGCACATATATAATTCGCACTTGTATGAAACTAAAACACGTGTTGTGAATGTATAAACTAGAAACATGTGGATAAATATTATAAATATGAAAACAGTGATCAGAGGCGACGAGTGTGCCAACATCAACCTGTTAATTTTGTGTTACAGTGATGCGTGCGCATCTTAAAATTTCACACTCATAATTTTTTCATAACGCGCCTAAAGAAGTATAACTTCAAAAAAAGTAAACAGAAGAAGTACCTACCGCCAAGTTTGAACCACGGCCCTTCAGCATATCGACCGCCCAGTACAACCACTGCTCTGACAGAAGGTTACGAGGAAAATGTGTATTATATTTGATGTAATACCAAAATAATGTGTTTTTTTTTTTAAACCTTGGAATTTAATCTTTACTATGTATTTTAGTTTACCAAAATAAATTCCATGGTAATTTCACTATCATAAAGTTTCATTTGGCATACCAATACGTTTGGTATGTCCCCTAATGTGGGTTTATGTTCATACACGTGGGTCCGCCATCTTCCTGTGAAAATATCGTCACATGGTGCGCGCGCAGCTTCAAACTGTTAATTTTGTGTTACAGTGATGCGCGCGCATCTTAAAATTTCACTCTCCATCATTTTTTCATAACGCGCCTAAAGAAGTATAACTTCAAAAATACCCACACAAAGCGCTCTGATTCTAATAGCGGGACCCAAAACATCATGCAACGTTTACGCAAGAGGTATTTTTTATCCAAATTTTGATGCCCTAAAATATTGGTGCGACGATTATGCGATAAAACAGGATAAATAAACCAGTTTTCCACACACTGAAATACTGTAAACATACCTAACATTGAGTAATGAGATGTGCTGTAAAAATAAATTCACCCCCAAAGGAGATTCAAGAATACAAGTCTGCAATACTGGCAATTTCAAATGATAATATGAAGATAAACCTTTTGTAAAGAACTTATCATTCATATAAATCCTGAAACTTATGTAGGTAAGGTTTTTAAATATTGAGTAGTTTTCAAACCTGTGTAATGTTAGAATTGTTTGCTAGATGGATTAGGGTGTTTCTGTAAGTGTTAGCTAATTTTGTTGAATCTAGTATTTAGCGTAAAATTTATTGCATTTCTTTTATGCAAGTTTTTTTCTGTGTGCATAAATGTAATTATTGATGAGTGTGCTTGGAAGTTGCAGCACAGTAGTCATTTAGTAATTTAAAATACAGTTGACATTACTTTAGTTAAAAAAATTATTTTAATCATTTTATTTTTTAATTTACATCAAAAATATTAGCATAATATTTGTTATTTTATTTTGTGCAATCAGACATTCAGCAGCAGTATGTGATTCATGTGGCTGTGGAGGCAGATTGCTGGCATGTGTGAATTGCTCTCACACTTTACATTTCACATGTATCACTCCCAGTCTGAAGAAAATGCCAAAGATTTGGAAATGTGATAGATGCCAAAATAAAGCTCACCGTTCCAGGAAGAGGAAAGCAGGTACGTTTATCATGGTTCAGTTATAATTATGTTGTACTATACAGCACTGATTAAACTTGATATACAGTCCACACACATTGTCTATTGAATTAACATCGCCCATTTGACCCACTTTGCTTCATTATGATTTTTTTTTTCTCTTCAAATATTGTATATTATAATATCATATTTAATTTAAGTGTGCCATTCATAACCTTCAGCAAAACTTAACTGTCCCAAGTTATTTCTAACTAAAAACTGTTTTGTGAAAAAAAAAAAATATATATAATATTTCAATAAGCTACGTATTCATGAATTTTTCAATGCATCTTTGATGGTATGAAAATATTAGATTATCATCATCAGAAACTGTGGTTGTAATATATTTAATATAAGTCCAGTTATAGTAATTTATTAATTTATTCTGTGCGGATAAATCTGCGCAGATATTGTTAAATTAAATATTATTTGTTCAGTTTTACCACTTTCAGTAATTTATATTTCTATTAAACATTGTGTTAGACTAAGACAGTTCTAAATAATGTATGCTCTTTGACTTAAGATGATCCATTTGAACTGCAATAATAAGACTGTTCTGAGGACTTACAAACTTGGCAACAAACTTTTTTTATTTTTTACATATAAACAAAAACTATTTCAGTATGATTTTATTTAACTTTAAAGACATTTTAGCATTTTCATGCTACTAAAGTCAGTGTTGTCTATCTGCTTCGTCTGGCGATGAGTCATTAGCAAGGCAGAACACCAATCAGCATCAAGTATTTTAAATTTAAGGAAGTTTCAAATTATTTGATTTACACTAATCATAGTCAGTGTTTCAACATAAGACATTGTTTAAACTACATCCTTACCAAAATAATAACAATCAGTAATCAGGGAATTGCATTGAACTTATAATTACTTGTGAATTTTGAGTATAACTCATATTACGTTAAATGCAATGAAATCAGCCATGGACTAACGGTTTTCAACTTCTCATGTAACCACTGAAACTATCTAGCCGGAGCAAAACATATAAAATTTGTGTGAATATTGTTACGAACGCAGACAGGACCACAACACGCGCCAGGTTCGGAGCTGGCTGGTTGGCCCGCATGGCCACTGACGTACGCGCCATCCATTGACGTAAGGCATGCCACGTGTGCCTGCCCGGAATACAAGGGTCATCACTACTCCCTCCCCCCTCTTCTCCCCGCCGTTATCAATCGCTGAGCGACCTTTGGGAATTCTGCAGGCCGCCACATGAAGTGGCGTAACATTATGATATGAAAAATATATGGTAACAGCAATTATTTATATAACTGTCCCTAACATCCAGGGTTTCACAAATTTGCCATATAACCATATAACAGCGAGTAACACAAACAGATTGTTGTATAATGATTAATGTTTTTATTATTTTACTTTTTTGTGTGATGATATAAAATTATTTTATATGTAGCCTTTGTGCCAAAAATATTTATGTACGTGTCACTTCAAGAAACATC
Organism: Bacillus rossius redtenbacheri; assembly: GCF_032445375.1. Lineage (NCBI taxonomy): Eukaryota > Metazoa > Arthropoda > Insecta > Phasmatodea > Bacillidae > Bacillus > Bacillus rossius. The sequence goes on from NC_086332.1 coordinate 60,286,026, forward strand.
TTCCTTGTTAAAGTTAAAATTATTATTCTTTTTTAATTAATGTATATTTGCAACATGCCCACCGACAGTTGGAGAACTTTTGAGATGGACACGACATATATACAGTCAAACAAATGGATATGATTAGCATTGCCTTGACTGATAATACTAATATTCAAATAAAACGGACCGTAATGGTAAGGAATCCTAGTTAATAATCACACTTGTCTATTGTCTCTAATTAAGTAAGATGGTTATACATAATACACATAGTGAACTTAGATACATAATGTTACTCTCTATTTACAACTATTCCTATTAATATTAAATTTCCAATTGTGGTTTTACATAAATCACAATACAAATGTTCTAAACTGGTATGTAAAGCACGGGGAAAAAGACAATCTGAGAAAATATATGTTTAATTAACCAACTGTACAATGGTTTTGTAAAGAATATATAGTGGTAAGCATTAAAAATTGGTTGCATATTTGTCAGTAAGTGGTGGTGTGATTGTTATAGAATTAAAGGGGTTTTCAAGCTCTCTTAGCTCTGTAATAGCGTTTTTAATTTTTGCAATTATTTTAATGTTTTTAGACTTTTTTTTAAATTATTAATTTAACGAAATGTACATTACTACACAATCCAATAAATTGATCAAAATGTTTAATAACCATGCTAGAACAGACTGCATTTTAAGTACGTACTTCCAAACTAAAGTCTGTCCCTTAATTGTTGTTTTTAAATAATGATTTTTAATGCTGTAAATCAACATTGCTTTTGAAGTAAAATTTTGTATGGTTCTACTTAAATACAGAGAAAGTTGTTTTGTTATTAAGTCTCAGTCTCGTACACCAAGTTGTTATTCCATTTTTATGACATTAGTTTGTTAAAGGCTATTCCTGCAAATTAATTATTATAGCATTTTTATAGACATTAGTTTCATATTTTGCCACCCTATTAACTGAATGTTATTTGGGAGCTGTGAAATGTCACTGAAGTGATGATTTTTTACTGCTATTAGATAACACTTAGTAAACATCTGGTGGCAATATGAAAGAAAGCTATTGTGGTGAATTGACAGAAGTATACCTTCAATAAAGGCAATGATGAGAGAATGAAATAACTAACATATGTAGTGTGTGAGACTAGTGTTGTTGATTGGTAGTACTTGGGAGAGTGCAGGTGGATGGTATGGACCAGTTGTAGTAGGGGGCTTGCATGTGATGCTGGACGAGTAGTGGTAGCCATAGTTTGTGTACTGTTGACTTGTTGCTCTGCAGGAAATGGGGAGGAGGAACCCCTCCCACGCCAGCGACGATGTTGTGCAGCTGTCGCTGTTGCCAACATTTCAAAGTTTGCTCGGCGACTCCGCAGCGAATCATGGGATGGTTAGTCCACCATGTTGATCGTTTCAGCACCCTTTATTTTTTCGCATTTGGTGGCTGTCAGCTTCTTTAATTTTTTTCCCGTTCTACGTTCAACTAACCCTTTTGCAAACCTAACAATGTTTTAATACCAGTGTTGTGATTTTGGTTTTTTTTTCTTTTGTATATTAAGAGTCTTGTGATGATACTACAAGTTAAGAAAAGGATTTGGGAAAGGGGGGGGGATTCCTGGATGGCTGTTTTCTTTTGCTGTATGATATCATTAAACTATGGTTTGTTCTGAAGCTCTGCACACCGTATGTGTCCAGAGCACCATAAAAAATGTGCTACAAAATTTTTTTAACCATTATCACCTGAACTTAAATGGTGTAATTAGGCATACATAAGTGAAAGAGACAAGATTGCAAGTGGACAGTTGCGAACAGTCACAGAAATAAACATGCATGCTGATGGGCTGGGTGTGTAAGGGTTGCATTTGCTATCCTTTAACAATATACTGGAGCACTGCACTGTGTATTTGTGTGTTGCTGTAACATGTAGTTAGTTAGGTAACTTTGCCTCTCTCAGGATACTGCTGTGTTGCCTAAGTGTTGTGCTCGCAATTTTGTTGCAGATGTTCTCCAGTTATAGTACATTCCAGCAAATCTGAACTTTTTTTTTGTTTAATCTTTCTAAGTTGATTTGTTTTAGGTCTAGAATTCTTTCAAATATGAAATACCTTGTCCCAATATGTTTTCAGTATGACAGGTAAAGTTCAAGTTTCAGGCGCGAATATTCCATGCCACCAAGGGTATTGTCGGTTTCCCTACTTTCAGTAGGGATAAAATTCCATCTTAATTTGATGCTGAATCTGTTATTTGAATACATTGATTCGATAGAATTACAATGTAGCAATCCATCGTCTGTTGTCCACTTCTTACTCTGAAACTCGGAGCTCTGCTGTCTTTGCATGTTCCAATTGTAACCAAAGCCATGCAGCCCGACCCTAGAACCAGACCAGCGTTCCGCTTCCCTTGTGCCAATAATAAACGGGTGTGTGCTACAAATTAACGTTTTGTTAAAGACTGGTGTTTTCTAAAAATGCCAACTTTATAATGGCATAATGCAGAAAACATCTTTACTATCTTCAACGCGCAAAATGGATTGTTGAAAATTGGTGATACATGTAAACTCATCCATCAGCGTGTCTTAGTCACACGGGTCATACAGTGCAAGGGGACAAAGAGCTGACTTTGCTTCCTCCAGCCATCCAAACAGAGTGGAGGGGAAATTAGGCTAGAGCAGCTGTAGCTGTGTTTGATAAGTTTCTCTCTACATCTTATGAGACATTTGAAAATGAAAGTTCTTAAATTTTAAGTGTGAGACCAGCTCCTGACATAATGCATATGTTTACTAATGCTATTGAATATCAGGGATTTCGAAAAACATTTAGAAAAAAAGATTTTACAGCTCTCAACTACCTTAAGTGTTGGGGAACACAATAACACAATATAAATTTAAATTTTGTGGGCCTGGTTTAATGTGCACTAATCAGAAAAGATGTACTATATTAATTTATTAATTGTTGGCATAAGTTGGTTAGTACAATTTTTCGTTTTGTGGCATTGTATAATGCTGACATTATGCATACCTATATATTATATACATTTATAAATATATTTAATAATAATTACACTTTTGCACTTTCATATTTACTGTCATGAATTATTATAAAGTATAAAAAACGGTTAAGTTATGTATCTTGAAGCTCAGCCATTTACCGATGAATTTTCCTAATACACCTATCCCTCACTTAGCACAACTCATTCGTTCCTAAAAATGCCCGTGTTGTTTGAAATTGCGTATTCTGAAGCATTAGTTTCCATAAATAACAAGGCTAATTTAATTAGTGTGTTCCAAAATTGTCTAGGAAAATATACTTTACATAATATAAATCCGTAGAATAACTCTCAACTATAAATATGTCACACCATTAATCTTTATATGCCTCCTATCGCACTTTGTATGACAAATACGACACCGCATAACAGGAGATGCGTGGTTATGTACTTTATCGTCAGTCGGCTAGCTGACTTGCCCACCCGGGCGTGACCTTCAACTTAAGCCCTATTATACAAAGAACTAACGCATTTTACAAAATAACAATAATTTATTTTGCCCCTCAGATTTTATAAACCATGTCCATAGGTTACAAAGAACGGTGACAAAAACAAATAGTTCAAGGCCTTATACAGTTTTTAGTTCGTGCTAGAATAATCCCTAACCGACCTAAGTGTCCGCCACTGTTACTGACGATTTTGTCGATCCCACCTCAATATTGCTATTTTCCGGGCGCCCGCGACAATGGGTTCGTTGCGGCAGAGTTGCTGCTGTTTACGATGTTCCTCTTCGGCTACACGGCTGGGGCGGTGTGTTCTCGACAGATCTCTCCTTCCAGTGCTGCCCTGATGGGTCAACGACCAGGATACCCATATGCTTGTTCCCCCGATGACACGACCCGCCCTCCTGTGGAACTGTATGGTTCCCGGGTCACCCTGTGTATGCTGCACGACTTCAGACCTGGTCTGCACGTGCCATGTCACAGCCATTCCCTGGTGACGGTCCATGCAAGCCGACCCTTGACCATCACTCGTCAGCCCTACACCGCTATTCTGCCGGTGACCACTGCGTCCTTCCGCCGTCGCTCCGCCACCTTCTCTCTTTCTTGCTGCTACAATATGGCCCGGCCTCCGCCAGACTGCGCATGCGCCGTAGCCACCCGCCTGCACTCACCTCTACTGACGTCACTGGTCCCACGTGACGATCAAAATGAAAGGTATCAGTTTTATCCTCCCCCCACTTAGCGAAAAAAAAAACCTGATTGAACATAGCACTTCGCTGTACTTAGAGGTGTTACATGTTTTACAGCTCACAGAGGTGTTATACATTTCACTAACTTAATTATATACTACCACTATTGTTTCATATAAAAACCTTGCCCAGAACACAATATTGATCTCTTAACCTACTATTACATTTACATCAAATATATTATATACACATTTTGTACAAACCAGCACATAGGTTACATACATAAAGTTACCCTGACTTAGACATAACATACAGTTTTATGTGGGAGACGTGTACTTTACTCACTATAGTACCATCTGCTTGGTCACCTAATTGAGCCGTAACTGGCGTAAGCCATTTCAAGACCTTGAAGGGCCCAGCGTACTTTGGGGCTAGTTTCGCCATAAAGTTATTAGTTTTATTACTCAAAAAATGTGTTTCCACTAAAACCAGATCTCCCTTCTGTATCATGGTTTCCCTTTGTCCCTTGTTGTACTTGTCAGTGAGTTTCATCCTATATTTTCTCAAATTAGTTAAGGCTCGTCCCCAATCTTGTGTCGTAAAGGTACGATCGTCCTCATCACTAGAGATTTAACTAAAACACCAAGCGTTTAGTAGTGGATGGTACAACTGCCTACCAAAAAACATTTCAGATTAAGTTACTCCTGTGGCACTACACCTTACATTATTTAGGCACAATCCTATCTCATAAAGTCCACGGTCCCACCGAGTATGTTTGCTTGCGTCTGTTTGATAGGCCTTTAAGGCGTATTTCAAATCACGATTTGTCCTCTCCGCTACGTTTGATTCAGGCCGGTAGGCACTAATTTGGATAAATTTCACTCCCCAATTTATAGCTAAACTTTTCATTTGCTGTGAAACAAAATACGAAGCGTTGTCCGTGACCATACTTAACGGCGAAACCAAAAATTGTAAAAACTCGTTCCGTCAAATCGCAACCACATCTTTGGATCGCGTCTGCCTCATAGAAAACAATAATACAAATTTTGTACAACTATCGATGAGTAACAGGATATATTTAAATCCCGTCCTGCTCCTAGGCAAAGGTCCGAAGACATCCATATATACCCGCTTCCACGGTTTATTAGCCACGGTAGCGTGGTGTTTCCCTTGTCGCTTTTCATTTCTCGGCTTCGTTCGTTGGCAAATTTCACATTCGTGAACCCAGCACTGTACAACCTTACTAATTCCCGGCCAAAATAATTCTCGTCTAATTCTTTGCAGGGTACGTTTGCGTCCTTGTTGCTCTCCGAAAAACGTATAATGGTATTACTGGAAAGCTAACCTTCTCAACTCCCACGGCAAAAATATCACGAACTTTCCTTTCTTGTCAATTTTCTTATCAGACCACTTTTCACTACATACTCCGGGCTCCCTGTTTTCATTTTCTGGGTTATTTCCGTGCATTCGGAATCGGTGCTTTGTTTCCCCTTTAAGTCCACAAAAACCTCTGGTACTTGATTTAGTACACATAAATTCCCGATGTCGCCATTAGTTCCGTCACTATCATCCGTGACATCATCACTCACATCCGTATGCACCTCTGAAAACATCCTAGACAAACAGTCCGCGACTTTGTTATCGGTCCCTTTTATATACTTAAGCGTAAAATTGAAACGTGTTAATCGCATAACCCAGCGACTAATCCACCCTAGAGGCTTCTGGGATTTTAGTAACAACTTAACGCCTGATTATCCGTTTGAACTTCAGACGTCTTTGGCTCTAAATACTCGCTAAACTTTTCCATAGCCACCACACATGCGAAACATTCTTTTTCATACACAGTATATTTACGTTCGTTCGTATTTAGTAGGCGGCTAGCGTAAGCTACAGGTTTTTAATTCTCCATTCACCCGCTGATTTAAAACGGCCCGACCGCAATACCACTAGCGTCTGTCTGCAGAACAAAATCATTGTCATTATTAGGCAAGGTCAAAACTGGTGGTGTAGTTAGCACACGTTTTAGAGTTTTAAATGCCTTTTCCTGTTTTTCTGTCCAGATAAATTCTACTCCTTTCCTTTTCAGTAAGTTCAAGGGATCGGTCACATCCGCATATTCAGGGATAAATTTAGCATAATATCCACACATGCCTAAAATCTCCGTACTGCCTTCAAAGTTTTCGGCTGAGGGAAATTTATTACGGCTTTACCTTTTCCGGATCCAGCCTTAACTGACCTTTCGCAATAATAAATCCAAGAAATTTTGTTTGTTCCTGCACCCAGGTTACCTTCCTCTGATTTACCATCAATCCTGCCTCGCCTAAGGACTTCAATACCTACTGTTTCAATGTGCGTTTTATGATCTTCCCACGTGTTACTATAAATACAAACATCATCAATGTAGTTAAAAACAAACTCGTACTGATATTTTCCTAACATATGTTCCAGTACTCTTGACAATGTCTGTACCCCATTATTACACCCAAACGGCATGCGACACCAGCTATTGTGCCCCCACGGCGTGACGAACGACAATGGTTCCCTAGAATCTGGGTGTAACTCTATTTGCAAAAAAGCCTGGTTTCAATCCAATATTGTAAAGTACTTTGCCTTCTGCTAAGTCTACACTCGGTACTGGAAACGGGTCCAGGCATAATTTAAGGTTGACCCGTCTCAGGTCCATAACTAAACAATACCCTGAGGGTTTCCCCTTACCTTTCGGTACCAAAAACGCCGGACTCGCGCATTGACTAGTAGATTTAACTATTTCACCTTTGTCTAGCATTTTGGAAATCATTTCAGGAAATGGTTTCACCTTAACTGCCGCCACCTTATACGGTGCGCAGACCACTGGATCTCCGTCCTTTAAATGAAAACGGTAAGGCAAAACTGTACAGTGACCCAACTTGTCCGTCAAAACGTTTGGATACTTTTCCTGAAAATATTCCATCATATTTTCACGCTCTTCGTTTGCTCTGACTCCATACACTTGTCTTTCACTCCCTCCCCTTACCAAATCTACCTCCTGTTCTGGATTTTTGCTAAACTCAAAACGAAGTCTGCATGTTCGAAAATCAATTATTGCTTGGTTATGAGTCAAGAAGTCAATTCCTATAATTACTGGATAGTTGATGCCATCTAGCACGTAACACTCGTATTTCCACGCAAATCCACCGATGCTAATCAATACACGCGCTACGCATTCTGAGGCCAACAAACCCCTATCAGCTGTGGTAAATGTTACCCTAGGAATTTTCTTTATTTGAATTGTTCCAATATCATTCTCCCTGAGTATCTGATTACACCAATTTTTACTTATTAGCGTACCCGACGATCCTGTGTCGACAAGACCATTCACGCAATTTTTCCCAATTGTAATGGGTACTTTAATTGAACCTGATTTTTTTATTTTCAATGATCCCGACCCGTTTTGTACTACAAATTTTTTTAAATAACACTTATCTTGCCTATGGCTCGTATCACCGCATTCCCAACATTCACGTCTCCCGCCGGCGTTCGTCACTGACGTCCCTACACAGTCCCGACGTACATGATCAGCCGACCTGCAACCCCAACAGCCTTTCTGCTTGCTTCTATGAAGCCTTCCTACTTCATGTACTGCTAGTTCATGTTTTTCCTCACGGCTTTCCCGGCCGTCCACCCTCGATTTTCCCTTTAATTTACAATTACATTTCCAATGACCTAATTTTCTGCAATTCCAGCATTCAAACCTTTTACTTTCTTGACCTTTCGTTTTCGAAAAATCTACGCCACGTTTCCGTTCCCTTGCCTCTATAGTAACACTTTGAAGTTGTGTGATTACTACGTCGACAAATGCTACACGGTGGTCTCAAGTTACCAGGGACCGCTTCTACCTTGGGCTGCGCGTACAACATTGCACTGTCCAATTTTTACATTTCTTTCTCATCCGCGAGCTGTAGTAGAGCTGCCAACGTAACCGGCCTTGCTACTCCTATAAAATATCGGATGTATTCCTCATGGAAATTATTCATGACTATTGCTGTATATTTTTCCTCTACATCCGGCATGCCTAATATTTCGACATGGCGAATAATGTCGGCTACGTGATCCGACAAACTCTTGCAGTACCGTAACCGTACCTTTATTAACGTACAGTTTGAACAAACTTTACTAAGCCACACTTTGTACAACTTATCCGCGGGCCAAACCTCTAACGTAGCTTGGGCGAATATTTCCCGAATTTTTTCCGGAACTTTAGAGATCATTCCGCCATACCACATTTCACGTGTTCCGATGCCTAACTTTAACATTTTATTCAACTCAATCAAAAATTGTATAGCATGGTCCACATCCATGTGACATAAATCTGGTATTTTATCAATCAACAGCATGACTCTACCGTATACGTTAGTGCTCGCAGGCACGAACAGACCCATGCTGCCTGCCGTCGAAGGATCTTTGTCCCGGCGTATAAGCTCCTGAACCTTGGCCCATAATACCTCGATGCCATCCTCCGAGCCGTACTCGACTCCCGCCTCGCTCAGCATAGTGCCTAACGCAGCCTTACTGAGCTTCTGCGTCCAAAACATGGCTGCAGACATGTTAGTAACGATTATTAACACAAATGCTAGTGACACACTATGGTACAATAATCTTTTTAATTTTTCAGCCTTACGTATTTGAACATTGCTCTGGCCCTTTCTACCCTTCCATTTGACACCGCCTCTGCTCTGAGGGAGCAGAGTGGCACACCTACGTTAAGCCCTATTATACAAAGAACTAACACATTTTACAAAATAATAATTTATTTTGCCCCTCAGATTTTATAAACCATAGGTTACAAAGAACGGTGACAAAAACAAATAGTTCAGGGCCTTATACAGTTTTTAGTTCATGCTAAAATAATCCCTAACCGACCTAAGTGTCCGCCACTGTTACTGACGATTTTGTCGATCCCACCTCAATATTGCTATTTTCCGGGCGCCCACGACGATGGGTTCGTTGCGGCCGAGTTGCTGCTGTTTACTATGTTCCTCTTCGGCGACACGGCTGGGGCGGTGTGTTCTCGACAGATCTCTCCTTCCAGTGCTGCCCTGATGGGTCAGCAACCAGGATACCCATATGCTTGTTCCCCCGATGACACGACCCGCCGTTCTGTGGAACTGTATGGTTCCCGGGTCACCCCGTGTATGCTGCACGACGTCAGACCTGGTCTGCACGTGCCATGTCACAGCCATTCCCTGGTGACGGTCCATGCAAGCCGACCCTTGACCATCACTCGTCAGCCCTACACCGCTATTCTGCCGGTGACCACTGCGTCCTTCCGCCGTCGCTCCGCCACACCTTCTCCCCTATTTGCCGCTACAATATGGCCCGGCCTCCGCCAGACTGCGCATGTGCCGTAGCCACCCGCCTGCGCTCACCTCTACTGACGTCACTGGTCCCACGTGACGATCAAAACGTAAGATATCCGTTTTAAACTCACGTCACATACCTTTCCAAACCATCCATTACTGACGGTGAAACTGATATTACTGTCCGGATAATTACATTTTAATTTTTCAAAAATTGAAGTTGTGTCTTATCGCATAATCGTCGCACAATTAATGAGATCAAGTTTGAGTAGTGGTGCGATTTTTATGCGAAAAAAAATAGTTTTTGAGTAAAGTTGTTCATAAAAACATAATCCATTCATGGAAAGTACATTTATTTAAAAAGTAGAATATAAAAAAGCACCCCAAACAATTTAAATAAATAAGTCATGCAATAAAAATCTTTCTTTAACTTTAAATAAATAAACAAAATCTGTTACCCAAATGCGAGCCTGAACTAACGCATAACTATTGTCATAGTACACACCACAAAATAGTGCGGGTTATCAAATATAGTAAACTAGGCACAAGACAGAGAGCGCGCGTTGCAATCGGCGAGATATCAATATCGATATTCGACTAAGTGTGCTGGCTCTATACGGGAAGCAACATAGCCAAACATGAATGATGCCAACTAGCGCTGGCTACCTTTTTATAAATGGTATACCGCGGCGACGCAGACTAACAGATAAAGGTTATAAGGTTTAAAAAAGTCTTTAAAAGAAAATTGTGCGCACAGTTGACTTGCTTAAAACTAAAATGTGACCAACATAAGCGTGGCCTTCATGTCAATCTGAGCGCCGTAATACTTCTAGTTTTGTTTCAAATACTTGAACACGATGCATTATGAGTGATCAAGCACGTACGGTTACCGGCAGGTGAATGGGCAGACGTTGCTTTTATTTGTGTGATTTCCTTGCCACTGGCTAGACTGAGTTCACGGCCCGGTCTGTAGCCAGGCGACAACTGTATGGCATGGGGGCATACGCGCGGACGTAACAAAAATTTGGTCCTTTACACTCCATAGCCGCAATTTAACATGCCATAGCTGATGTTTGTACAACAGCCGATAGCGTAGACAGACCTGTTCGTGCATCTCTTTCCCCCTTGTTTAGCTAACTGTATCCTACGGCACATCACGGAAGTTGAAACAGACTTCGTGACGTCGTGCTCGACTTTTTTTTTCCTGTGGAGATTTCGCACTAACTGAAATTTACAGACGTGCTATTCAGGAATATGACAGTAAAATTTACATTGCGCTAAATGAATCCGTGCAATCTGAAGATGTGCTAAGTGAGGGACAGGTGTAGTACTTAAAATATACCTACTTTGAAAACCAACCTTAACCGCTGTTAATTTCAGTTTTGTGTAGTTAAGCCAGTGTTGCTAGGTGCTCATTTTTGTTTCCCAGTATATATCAAACCAAAAATTGTTAGAATTAAAAAAGGGAAAGAGAGAGCTACGAAAAAATGCATTCTTAATTTGTCCTTGTATATACTGACTATAAAAAATTCTATAAATATTCATCTGGAAACAAATTGCTATAGTGCGGTACATATCAGTACATATTCTTTGCAAGTATTTCCTGGATTCAGAATTGTACATTGGAAGCATCATATTAATCTCTATCCATTAAAATAACTAACATAATTGAAAAATGAAAATATAAATCTGGGTCCTTTTTGCATTAACATAAGTAGTAGAAAGACATGCAAATATAATTTTTTTTTATGCCACTTAGCAGATGGGCAATATCTCTAAGTACTTCAATATTGCATTTATTTTAAAAACATCCAAAGAAACTATCACAAAAAACCCACGTTATTTCAATAAATCCCACTGACTAAGCTGCTACAATCTACCAGGAAAACAGCTAGCCACCGACTGTGGGATTTAAACACCCGCTAAATCTATTGGGAAGATGACTGACGTGGCAACAGTGAGTTCAGCTTAGCTGGAATAAACAGGGATATGCTATTGCTTTCTGCTAATGACAGTTTTTTCTTGTTTCATGACTTGTTAGTGTTTGTGGTTCATCTGTATTGTGTTTAATGCATGTTAGAGAAAATGTATATGTGCAGGTATTTTAGTGCTTTTGCTAATTGAAGTTGCTTATTACAAGGTTTTGTTCTTGATTATCATATGCATGCATGTGCATTATGTTCAGTTCAATACTAATTATTTATGAACTAATTACTGTATTTAGTTATATGTCATGTTCATATAATTTTGTGTTTTAAAGGGTTGGTGTGGTGTTCCTGTTAAGGTTTTAATTTTAATTGAAACGTGTTGCAAATAGATAAAGAAAATACATAAAATTACCTGGACCAACCACATATGTATTAGTTTTTGGGGAGGGTTAATAAACAATTTGGGAAAGACTTGAAAAAATTTAATTTCACATTCCATTTTTGCAATGTAGTCTGTCGCTTCTTAGTTCATGATTGTAGATTTCAATAATAAACATGATGTAAAGATTGAACTAGTACTATTTGTTCTTTGTGATATATTTTTGGGGACTCACCTGCCTCCTACTCATGATTTAAGTGAAGGCCAACCATAAATGATTCTGCTAACTCTACACACTTCCAAAAATAGTCTTACCACACAGCCAAAGCTGACAGGATAAAGCTTCTGACTACACATGAAATGGTGAAATGGGTAAATAAAATCTTGTAAGGGTGGTTAAAGGTCACAGGAAATGCCAAATTGGAATACTTAATGCCAGCTAGCATACCACTCCTTCCCGTGTCACCCCTCTTTCAATCATCTCTTTTACCTAGTCCAGCAAGGGATGTCACACAAGTGTGAAACATACAACATGTATATTTGAAAAATCAATACATATTGAATATATCTGTTTAAAAAAAAACTAATTTAATTAATATTTTGAAGGTTAGTTTGTTTATTACTTTAGTTTTCTTCTTGGCATACATAAGCCATATAAGTGGAATAGAGGAAGTGCATTTGACTTGTTGACACGCATGCATGCATGGTACGTGAGGATGTGGATGGCAGGATGGAATATCAGAGTGTTTACTTTCATGTGTAGAGACGTACGTACATTACATGTAGGTTGTGAATCCAACTTTACTTTGGAACTTCCTCCATCCCACCAATGTATTTGCAGGTCTCGTACGTCGCATTACCAGTAGCATGCAAGCGGGAGGTCACATCCATCTGATAGTTGCTAAGATTGTGTGGTGGTTGCAGATGACAGTAGTGTGAAGGAAGACGAAGTGAAGAAGGATGAGGACGAGTTGCTTCCATCACGCCGTAGCCACAGGCGTTCGCACGCTCTGGATGAGTCCTTGCCGTTGGATAACGCAGTTCTGCAGGACTTCCTCACTGAACTGATCCATCACAAGGACGCGTGGCCCTTCCTCAAGCCTGTCCTGAAGGCACAGGTAAGTCGAATCCTTTTTGGGTTGCTTAAGTACTGTGTTACTTAGCAGATTTGTTGGTTCCTAGTTCAAAAAATACTCATAGAATGCTAGTGGACCTATCCTTATGTTCTCTCCTATTTCTTTTTCATTTCTTTCCTCATTTTTTATTACACCCTGCCCTTCACTCTTGTCTTCCACTCTTGCCCATCCTTCTCTACTCAGAGGTTCTTGGTAGCCATAATAGCTTAGTTGTCACATGTACAGATGATGTCTCATGAATTAAAAGAAAATAGGATGAAAACTTACTACTAATTAAGCATTTAAAATATGATGAAAATATATTACTTTTTTCAAAGTAATTTAAATTTTATAAAATCTTTTTTATCGGATATTGAAAACTTCCTACTTGCTGCCATGCTACAATTTTGTGAATAAAATTTATTTTAACAGAGATCTCTTACGTGTGTGAAAAAAATAGTATCATCTCCTTTCTTTAAGAAATTATTTTCACGTACAATTTTTTAGCATTAAGCATGTCATTTTTATTAGATGCATACCTAAAAATTTCAGTCCAAGCAGAAGCAAGATTTTTAGATACGTAATTGGTGTGCTAACAAACTAAAACACCTGTTTTCAAGATGGGGTTCAGATGGTTATAAGTTGATGACACTGGTATGGGCTTTAGTAAGGAACTCGAGTCAGACAGAGTATAATCTGGGTGTTATGCTTTGCTTTTAACATTCAACTATGGCTTTAGTTAAATATTTATTTTAATTAATCTTTTTTTTTTAGGTACTATTACACTCCTCAGTCATAGCAGAGTAAACCCAAGTTATGTTACAACTTTGTTACAATTCACTCTCCTGATGACTGGGGGCAACAAGTGGATCTTTCAGTTTCAAAAGGCAAAATAATGATTTTGTCTAGATATTAGTACCTCTGTTTTTATTTTACTTTTGATTATTTTCACAGTAAGATGATATTTTATAAATTAATTGACAAATATATATATAGCATGAATTTATAATCACATTATTAAAAGAATGGGCCGGCCCTTAGTAGACAATTAAATGGATCTTTAACATAATTTAAATAAAATTCGTAGCAATAAACTGCTTCGCAGTGCTAGGATCTTTTAAGTGTTAATTATACATTTATGGCTGTCAGATATGTTCAATGTCGTGGTTCAATGCTAGTCCAAAAAAGTTTTTAAAAACTGAAGGGCTGGCGGGTTGAAGGTTGCTGGATGAAGTGGAACAGCTGACGGGACGTCAGAGGGCCTTAGTCATCCGGCGTGGAGACTGATCTGGTCCTTGGAATGTGTCCGGTTCTTGTAAACTGGTTTGGTACTTGTACCCTGGTCCGGTACTTGTTCCCTGGTCCAGTACTTGTACCCTGGTCCAGTACTTGTACCCTGTCTGTGAACAGAGCCGAAACATATGTTCAGGACTAATTCACAGACAGTTGGTGGAGTAGGCAGAAAATGCCTTCTAGTCACGATGATGGTCGGGGAGTAAAGGTAGTAAAAACTCGCCAAACAGGGTAATGTCTTTCAGGATCTGCCCGGGCATTGAGAAAACTTTTCATGATTTTATAAAAAAAATTAATTATTTATGATGACTATAACACGACTACTCGAGCTAGATCTACACGGACTGACTAACACCTAAACACTACCGTTATGGGAATCATCCCTTGTCTAGTTGATCACATCTTAAAAGACAAACGGAGAGGCATCCTGATAATGTAGATGCGAAGTAGCCAGTCCAGAATCGCGGTGCGCAATAAATTTGGGGCAGAAAAAACTCGTAATTAAAAGGCGACGTTAAAGAAAGAAAGGGGGGGGGGGAAGCTTCGGCTTGTCGAGAAAAGCAGACTTCGATATCTCAAAGTTGGTGGTACTGCCCGATGTCAGCGCGACCTACTGAGGTGTGGCTGAACCGAGTAGAGGTCAACTCGCACGAGGCCACAGCTAGAAGCATGTGGCTTATGGAGCGGACTAGGCCAGCGCCCTGGTGGCCTGGCAAGGAATTACTGGGTACTGGTTGCTGCGGGAGAGGCCAGAGGGCAGGCGTTCAGCGGGCGTTCAAACTCCCATGGGGAAGTGATTCGCAAAACTACCGCTAGGTTGCATAAGCATGTACTTTTGGGACTAGAGTCGTGGCCTTGGGGAGAGGCCGACCCTGGCGGGGTTAGTGGCCGGTCAAAGCCCTGGGCCGGTGTTCCCAGGAAAACTTGAAGAGGTGGGGATGTGTGGGGGCTGCTGATGACAGTGGGAAAGGGGCTCTACAGGACCCGGAGGCGTGACTGTACTTTGCTGAAAAAGGCTCACGTCAGGCGAGGTCTTAGAATTAGCCTGCCCTGAGAGCTTGCAGGGCATAACAGTTCTCGTCACGGATCGGAGGTGAATTACAGGCGACATTGGTGCGCCAAGGCGGGAATAAACGGATACCAGTCTGACTCGCAAAGACTAGTCAAAAATTGAATTTACGGCTGGGTAAAATTGGGGAGACAGGTCTGACAAAGGTTGAATGGGAGTGTACAGGAAGAGGAAAAAGTTGAAGTTCTTGCAACAAAAGAATGACAGGTGACATTATTTAATTTTTAAAAAAAATTCAAATTTAAAATTGTGCGAAAATACTAGTTGGCGGCACAGTACTATGTAAATGCTACTAAATTATAAGCACGAGAAATACTTTATAGGTATATTAATTTTTAATTTACATGAGTATTATTTATTTTAAGGTAATTTTTTATGGGATAAGTTTCCATTAAGTCATTACTTCATTAGTTATGAACATTCAATGAGACAACTTTGAAAAACCTGGAAAACACTTGGAATGTTGTGCCGGAAATTAGGCATTTCGTCACCTTTTTTTAATTTTTTTTCTATAATTTTAAAATTTTTGGGATTTCTAATTTTTTTAATTTATCTGGTTGTTAATGGGGGTGATTTACTTTTTGTTAGGCGGGTGTACGCCACCGATTTAAACTTTGTGCCAGTGGACCGAAGCCCCTTCCCAGGGGGCCAATCTGATATTTTGCTGTCTAATGTGGACATGGTCAGCCCGGTTGAAATTTCTCTCGCCTGCAGTCACGCCCCGAGTTTGTAATTTTAATTCCCTGCATGACCAAAACTGCTTTGAGCAGCTCCTGGGCTGCAAGCTGCTACCTTGTAGAGGCCTGCTGAGAAAAGCATGTCTCGTCACGAAGCAGTCTCCAGTGGAGCTGCGTTCCCACCTTAGTGGCTATTTCTGCCCCCCCTTCCTCTCTCTCCTCCTCACTTTAGTTCTGAGAAATTAAGCTAAGAGCAGTGACCGGACGGGACGATGACCTGATGCAAAAACCTTCTCCCGGGTCCGACAGACACATCCCTGACATCTAGCGGCAAAAAAAAGTAACCGCGGGCCTGGTCGCCAGCGTGCAGAGCTTACCCTCATGACACCTGGTGGCAAGTCTGCTCACCACCTCAAGTAGTTCCCCCTTACGCCGCTAGAAGGCAGCGTCGCGGTGCCATAAGGCACTATGCTTTCCTCTCGCGGCCCGGAGAAGTCGATTGTTCTTTGTTTTCGTTTCGGTCCGGTAGAGAGCGCGCATGTCGTGTTGTTGCCACGACCGCCTCGGACTCCTTCGGAAATTTTCGGCTTAGAACCGAACCTACCCCCTCCTTTGACCCGGGGCCTTACCGCCCGATTTAATTAGGGGTTTTTGCCGATTGCGGGGCACTCAGCCCTCTGACCTCGGCTACTGACCTCGTCTCATCTACGTCCTCTGCGCCAAGAGGCTTTTTGCGGGAACGGTGATTTTCGCGTGCACGAGAATGTAGTCAGTTTGCTTAAGGGATGTGATCCCGTTTGTACAGTAGCCAGGCAGAGGTAGTTTTTAGAAAAGTCATGCGTAGTTAAATTTTTATTTCTTCTTATTTAATTCTAAAAATTCCGGTTTCATCCGCGCATCCTGATTTCTCGGTCCGCGGCATCCTGATGTCGGCGCGAGACACCTAGTGAGCTCCGAACTCTACACCCTGGTTGGTGAGTAATTTTTTTTCTTTTCCCCCCCCATTCCCGTTTGTTGGCCTTTTGCGCCGACGGTATAGGACTGTCTGGAAGCAAGTCTAATTCGTTTTGAATTTTATTTGGGTTTCAGACAGGGTCGAAGTGCTGGAGAGAGAAATCGCTCCCAGCTCGTGGTCCTGCACCTCCACTGCGGGTCACGTTAGAAGAGAGGTTTCCGCGACCCGACGTTATTTTTCGAAGACCCGGGTGGTAATGTGAAATCAACATTCCCCCCCCCCACTTTCTAGCTACGAACTACATAAATCGAATGAATAGCCTACCAGCGAACAGTGCTTTTCTCAAGAATATGTAGAATCAATAAAACTAATCAGCGATGTAATTGTTGGGACATTCAAATTTGGTGCAATTTTTAAATTTTAATTATGTAATAATTTTTGCTAAGGTGTAACATGTACTGTTTTAATTACTCCTGGGGCGCCCCCTTTTAACTTTGTTATTTACTAAGATTTTTATTGTCAGGTTTGAATAATACGAACACAAAATTCCTTAATAATAAAACAGGGAACCTATAGACCAAGCTACTTGTGTAGTGTTAATTTATTTATGATATACCTTGTTCCCTTAAAAGATCCACCAGCTCCCCAGTTGCTTGTGTCAGGGAGTTCCAAATTATCTTGTTCTCCACCTCGTGCCACCTCTGGTCAATAACTTAATTGTCTCATTTTTCTTACCCAGCAGTTTCCACGGCTCTTTTTTTAATTAATTTAAAATAATTCAACTTTGAGGCACGAGGGGCGTTCCAATTGGTAGCAGAGCGTGGTTTGGTCTATAGGCATACCCAAATCGAGTAGGCATACCTAAAAAATATATATATATATATATATATATATATATAAAAAATTAATTAAATTTTGTGATAGCAATTTTGTAATAATCACATTGTGAACTGATCGCTGGTACACCCGGTAGTTATATTGCTTTTCTATTTTAAAGTTATGATTGAGTTTTAAAGGCCCGTGTGGACTTAGTCTGCGCGCGGCGCAAGAAGTCGCGGCGTGCGGTCCGCTAGCAGGCCGGCAGCGAGACGTGTCTTATCTCTCGCCTCAGCTGGCGTCCCCCCCCCCCCCTCCATCACCCCGCTTGAGCCAGCGACACGCCCGTTATCTGAGGGCGACGACACGGCCCTGTTCCTCCTGCACACCCCTCTCCCTTGTCCATCGTGGGAGACGACCTTGCGAGCGGCAGGTCAGTCCCCCTGTTGAGTATACAGGTTGGCAAGTCAAACTGACAAGGGAAGCTCGCGCAGTTGTCTGAGTAGTACGGCGACTCTTTACGCAAATAAGTTTGGGCACATACCCCCCCACCTTGAAAGTGTGACTTACTCCCCGCGCATTGGGGCTAGTTGGTAGTTTATATTAATATAGGAAGCCTTAGGAGGTATTTAAAATTAAGATAGTTTTTAAGGGAGGAGTATTTATGGTGTACGTTTGAATCGTACATGTGTGTTAAAATTTTGTTTTAATTAGGAGTAATTTAAGTCCGAGCAGTATGTTTAAGCCGGAGTTATTGCTGTCAGACGAGCTGACCTATGAGTTACAGCTACGCAATTTGCCCTCCAGTGGCAATGTCCAAGTCCTCAGGAAGAGGCTCAGGGCCGCCCTTCATGATGGTGTGCCCACTAGTGTATCGAATTTGGATTTAGATGTAACTGAAGAATTCAACCTTGCTTGCGCCAAGTTTTATGATATATCGGCTTTCGTAAGCTATCTAGATGTGGAGGAAAATTTACCCAATGTCGAGCGACATATAGTCAGGCTAAAACATGTTACCCGACGTTTGCAAAACCTGAAACAGCTTTCGGCAGACCTTCTCCATGGAATTTATATAAAAGAGATAGAACGATGTTTGCAACAGACGGCAGGTTTCCATACAAAATTGGCGGCGAGAGCAGCCGTTTTGGAAGGCACACGACGCAGTCAGCATTATGTGGCTGAGGCACAGGCTTTAGGCATCGATTGTCCCGCCTTCCCGGAAGGGGACGCTCCTAGCTTGCCCCTGGGAGTAGAGCAACCCGACACGCGACAATCTGAAGTACGGGCAACGGTAAACAGACAGGAGACGGAAACAAAAAGATTACCAGACGCAGCCCCTGACTCACAGCCACTAACGTCGCTTCCAAACCAACCGATACACGTATCTACCACTCATTCAGAGCCGCTTGTGCAGCCGACGACAGCGGCGACAAACATTACGAGTCATGTGACAACCCACCCCGTCACTAGCGTGACATTTTCACAGGGATTACCAACCATGGCACACCACATGACGCAACCATACCCACCAAACATGTTTTTCCCGTATCCGATCGCTCAGGGCTATTTTAATCCTTATGCTTAATTTCAGCCACAGTTTCCTTCATGGCAAACCACCCCACTTCCGAGTGCTGGTATTCTGCAGCCGCCACTCACTACGCCCCAGCTCACCCCACCACAAATCAGCCCCTCGGGTGCGACTCGGGAACAGACTCAGTCGCACCCGGTGTCACACCAGCCTTCACCTCAGCCGGCAGGAGCCGCGGCTCAGCCCCACGACTCAGTATTGCGGAGCACGACAGCCCCAGAAACTGGCTACAGTTTCTACGGAAAAATCACCCATCCTGTAGAAAGGTTACTCAAGGATTTGCCAGAGGCGTCGGGTCTGGACGCACACAAACTGATTGATTTCCTTCGAGTCTTGTTAAAGCTACGGCAAAAGGGAGGTATTCCCGACAAACAAATTTTTGAAATTGTTTACCCATACACCCAAGCTCCCTTAAGTGAGCGGATCATGGCAGCCATTGAGAATGACCTCACTTTCGATGAGTTTCATGAAGACGTGTTAAATTTTTGTATACCGAGTAGGCTACTCACAAACATTCGGTTGGAGTGGTTTAACCGCCTGCAGCAGCGTAATGAAGCCTTGCCAAATTACGTGGCTGACATACGCAAAGCCAACCAGGTACTCAGGCTAAAGGTTTCCGAGAGAGAGGTCGTGAGTACGATTCTAGACGGTTTGAATCCAGCGGAGCGCTCGCGCTCAGTGTTCCAGGCACGCCCCCAAAATTATGCTGAACTAGATAAACTTTGCGTACACGCCACAAACATAGAATACGCTGACTTTCAGCGAAATAAACAAGCCACATTCGCTAGCCAACAAGGTAGCAGCGCGGGAACGGAGCGCAGTAATTCGCAACATAAGAATGCAGCACAGAAACATCAGGGCAATACATTTTTCTCTTCAAGGCCACAAGGGAGATATCAACAAAATGCACATTGTACTTTCTGTAAAAGAGACGGACATTCCCTGTCCCAGTGTTACCACAAAAACAACAAACAAAATGGCGACACTCCAAAAAACGCATAACGCGGTGGCCTGAACAACCTTATTCAGGGCCACCGAAAAATTCAAGTGTTAAAAATTTTTCTTATAAGTGGGAAGTTCAACTTGCGCCAAGTAATGGCCGTACACAAGAAACACCATTACACAAAAACAAGAATCCTAACAACAAGGAGTCCAGGAATAAAAGTAACAAGCGAGCTCACAAACATAAACAAAGAAAGCACAATAGCAGGAGAAATAACAAAAATAAGGGAAATGGTAATTCAACGCACACGTACTCATGTAAAACGTGTATTGATCCTACAAATAAGGGCAAGAGAAAGTGCCACCAAATTTTTGGCAATATTCCTACAGTAATTCCGTATGCAGTAACAACGATTGGCGAACACACTGTATCGGGACTAATTGATACAGGATCAGCGCGCAGCCTGATTTCTGGGCAGTTATTTAACAAGTTAAAACAGAGCAAATTAATTCTAAGAACTGAGACCACTAAGTTACAATGTTTCACAGCTTCAGAGCAGCCATTAAATATTACGTTAGCAGTTGTGATCAAGGTGAAGATTGATTTATATTCATGGAATTTCCCATTTTTGGTGTCTGATCAACTTGCCACAGACCTAATCTACGGGTCTGATTTCATTGCCAAGACAGGTCTAATCATTAATCTTCAGGCGAAGAATTTCGTTTTCAAATTCAACATGGGTAATCCTATTCCTTGTGGGACCCCTGAACAAATAGTTTCAGTTCCGGCCGAGCCAACGGCAGCCATCTTGGATCAGGGTAACACCACTTCACACGAGCACCTTAATACACAGCAGCGGGCCGCCATTGATAAATTATGCAGTAGTTTTCCAGATGTCTTGAGTAGTAAACTAGGTCGCACAAATTTAGTCGAGTACCAAATTGAGTTAGCGGATAAAATACCAGTGAGATCTCACCCTTATCAATTTTTAGGCCCTAAGATGCAGACGATGCGCAATCATGTTCAGGAGCTTTTAGAAAAAGGGGTAATCGAATCCTCGACCTCCGCCTACAGTTCCCCAGCTTTCCTGGTGCCTAAGGGCAAGGATCAACAACGATGTGTAATTGATTACAGAAAAGTTAATGAGAAAATAGTGATACAAAACATACCTTTGCCAGACCTAAACACTGCTTTTCATTGGTTCAGTAAAGCCAAATATTTTAGTGTGTTTGATCTAAATTCTGCCTACCACCAAATTCCCCTTACTGCGGATTCAAAACCCATCACAGCCTTCTGTGTCCCTTGGAACTTGTACCAATACACAGTAGTACCTTTCGGACTTGCCACGGGAGCCCAAGTACTAACTCGACTCCTGGATCAGATACTAGGAGATCTAAAATTCAAAACAGTGTACAACTACCTAGACGATGTCGTCGTATATTCAGAAACATTTGAAGAACACATCAAACATTTAGAGGAAGTCCTAAGTAGATTTCGTAAAGCGGGGTTAACTGTCAACACAAAAAAGGTTAAGTTTGCAGTCCAAGAACTGTCTTTTCTAGGACACCTGGTTTCTAGCAAGGGAGTCACCATTGATCCTTCACGTACTCAAGCTATTCGTGATTTTCCGCCTCCCACAAACCCTAAGGGTATTTCACGTTTTATCGGTATGGCAAATTTTTACTCAAAATATATTCCTAATTTCGCTGAGCACGCAGCACCACTAAATACGTTGCGTAAGAAAAACACACCTTTCACATGGGGTCCGGAACAAGAAAAAGCTTTTAATTTCCTGAAACAGGCGATTTCTTCCCCGCCTGTACTCCGCATGGCAGACTTCACCAAACCTTTCATTTTACAGACTGATGCGTCCAGTGTGGCTATAGGCGCAGTACTGTCACAGGAAGTCGAAGGCTGTAGACAGCCCATTGCGTTTGCGTCGCGGACACTTACCCACGCCGAGAGGAAAGCCTCCTCAATCTACGAATTAGAATGCCTCGCCGTGGTATTTGGCATCGACAAATTCCGTCAATTTATAGAACACAGGGAATTCCTGTTAGAGACAGATAATCAGGCATTAGCCTGGCTTTTGGCACACCCGAAACAATTAGGGAAACTCGGGCGATGGATTGCAAAAATTTCCTCTTTAAAGTTCAAAATCCAACACATTCGTGGCACACAGAACATAGTAGCGGACACACTGTCGCGCATGTTCGAAAGTCCAACTCAGGCTCCGCCCGAAGGAACACCAATCTTATGTCAAGCCCTATTGACAGAGTTTCCGTTGGCATTTCAGGATTTACAGAGCCAGCAGGAAGCTGATCCCCACATTTCCAGTATTATTAAACTTTTTAATTTAGGAACGGCGCCAAAATACTTTAGGATGTCTAAGGGGCTGTTGCAAAAACGCACCCCCCAATCAAAAACATACAAAATTGTGCTCCCACAAAATCTGCGTAATATGATTTTCCATTATTATCACACCTCGCCGGTGGGCGCACACCTCGGTATATATAAGACCATTCAGGCTATCCGACGTCATTTCGTGTGGGACGGCATGCACAAGGACATCACCGAGCAGGTGAAACTATGCAAAATCTGTGCGCTGAGTAAGCCAGCGCAGAACACTCGTTTCGGTTATTTAACTTCAGATGTGGCCGAGCGCCCCATGCAAAAGATGTTTATCGACTTTGTCGGGCCTTTCCCGCGCTCAAAGACAGGAAACACTATGCTGCTGGTGTGTATCGACGCCTTCACAAAATTTGTCTGGCTCATCCCCATGCGAAAAGCCACCGCAGAAAACACTGTATCTGCGCTACGTAATCAGATCTTCAAGACGTCGGGAGTCCCGTCTATAGTAGTGTCAGATAATGCAACCCAGTTCAGGGCTAGGATTTTTAAGAACATGTGCTTCTCACATGGCATTCTGCACGTCACAACCTCGCCTTATTATCCACAGCCCTCGCATGCTGAGAGATTCAACCGCAATCTCCGGTCTGCTTTAATAGCTTACCATGCGCAGGAGCAGGATAAATGGGATTCGAATTTGGTGTGGCTGCAAATGGCCTTTAATTATGCACATCATGAAGGACACAAAAGTACTCCTTTCGGACTCATGTTCACTTACCGACCAAATACCCCTCTTTCAAATCTTTGGTCTTTGAATGACCTATTGCCCGATGATCCGAGAGACATCAGGGAGATTTGGAGAAGAGCTCGTAAAAATCTCAACCTGGCTCATGAGAGCAGAAAAAAGAAATACAACGAAAACCGATCTCCTAACCCTTACAGGGTAGGCGATTTTGTGCTTTGTAAGGCACACCCACTCAGCAAGGCAGTGGATAAGTTTTCCGCCAAGCTGGCGTACCGCTGGAGAGGTCCTTTTCAAATACAGCGATTTTTAACGCCAGTTACGGTTAGCCTAGCTGACCCCAGTTCAGGAGAATTCGTGACCAGAGCGCACATCTCCCATCTAAAGAAAACACATGCTGACTTAAAGTAGATGTGTTTAATTTCTTTACCCTAACATAGGGGACTCTCTAATATTAGGCATGCCAGAAATCCTCGAGGTCTTAAAAATCCATGGTACTAGAAATAAGAATGCTAGCTTTACGTTGTATTAGTTTTAAGTGGCCACTTAGTTAATAAGCTCTTAGTTAATAATATTGTTTAAGGGTTATCGATATGTTGTGCCTGAGAGGCGGACGCGTCTCAAAGGTGTTAGAATATAAGTAGTAGGATACAGGCGAACCTGGTACTAGTTTTACTGAGCAGTGTAAGTGTTTTTTTTTATTTTTTCCCTATATGCTCCGCATTCAAGCGGGGGAGTATGTGCCGGAAATTAGGCATTTCGTCACATTTTTTTAATTTTTTTTCTATAATTTTAAAATTTTTGGGATTTCTAATTTTTTTAATTTATCTGGTTGTTAATGGGGGTGATTTACTTTTTGTTAGGCGGGTGTACGCCACCGATTTAAACTTTGTGCCAGTGGACCGAAGCCCCTTCCCAGGGGGCCAATCTGATATTTTGCTGTCTAATGTGGACATGGTCAGCCCGGTTGAAATTTCTCTCGCCTGCAGTCACGCCCCGAGTTTGTAATTTTAATTCCCTGCATGACCAAAACTGCTTTGAGCAGCTCCTGGGCTGCAAGCTGCTACCTTGTAGAGGCCTGCTGAGAAAAGCATGTCTCGTCACGAAGCAGTCTCCAGTGGAGCTGCGTTCCCACCTTAGTGGCTATTTCTGCCCCCCCTTCCTCTCTCTCCTCCTCACTTTAGTTCTGAGAAATTAAGCTAAGAGCAGTGACCGGACGGGACGATGACCTGATGCAAAAACCTTCTCCCGGGTCCGACAGACACATCCCTGACATCTAGCGGCAAAAAAAAGTAACCGCGGGCCTGGTCGCCAGCGTGCAGAGCTTACCCTCATGACACCTGGTGGCAAGTCTGCTCACCACCTCAAGTAGTTCCCCCTTACGCCGCTAGAAGGCAGCGTCGCGGTGCCATAAGGCACTATGCTTTCCTCTCGCGGCCCGGAGAAGTCGATTGTTCTTTGTTTTCGTTTCGGTCCGGTAGAGAGCGCGCATGTCGTGTTGTTGCCACGACCGCCTCGGACTCCTTCGGAAATTTTCGGCTTAGAACCGAACCTACCCCCTCCTTTGACCCGGGGCCTTACCGCCCGATTTAATTAGGGGTTTTTGCCGATTGCGGGGCACTCAGCCCTCTGACCTCGGCTACTGACCTCGTCTCATCTACGTCCTCTGCGCCAAGAGGCTTTTTGCGGGAACGGTGATTTTCGCGTGCACGAGAATGTAGTCAGTTTGCTTAAGGGATGTGATCCCGTTTGTACAGTAGCCAGGCAGAGGTAGTTTTTAGAAAAGTCATGCGTAGTTAAATTTTTATTTCTTCTTATTTAATTCTAAAAATTCCGGTTTCATCCGCGCATCCTGATTTCTCGGTCCGCGGCATCCTGATGTCGGCGCGAGACACCTAGTGAGCTCCGAACTCTACACCCTGGTTGGTGAGTAATTTTTTTTCTTTTCCCCCCCCATTCCCGTTTGTTGGCCTTTTGCGCCGACGGTGTAGGACTGTCTGGAAGCAAGTCTAATTTGTTTTGAATTTGATTTGGGTTTCAGACAGGGTCGAAGTGCTGGAGAGACAAATTGCTCCCAGCTCGTGGTCCTGCACCTCCACTGCGGGTCACGTTAGAAGAGAGGTTTCCGCGACCCGACGTTATTTTTTGAAGACTCGGGTGGTAATGTGAAATCAACATCCCCCCCCCCCCCCCCCCCCCCCTCACTTTCTAGCTACGAACTACATAAATCGAATGAATAGCCTACCAGCGAACAGTGCTTTCCTCAAGAATATGTATAGAATCAATAAAACTAATCAGCGATGTAATTGTTGGGACATTCAAATTTGGTGCAATTTTTAAATTTTAATTATGTAATAATTTTTGCTAAGGTGTAACATGTACTGTTTTAATTACTCCTGGGGCGCCCCCTTTTAACTTTGTTATTTACTAAGATTTTTATTGTCAGGTTTGAATAATACGAACACAAAATTCCTTAATAATAAAACAGGGAACCTATAGACCAAGCTACTTGTGTAGTGTTAATTTATTTATGATATACCTTGTTCCCTTAAAAGATCCACCAGCTCCCCAGTTGCTTGTGTCAGGGAGTTCCAAATTATCTTGTTCTCCACCTCGTGCCACCTCTGGTCAATAACTTAATTGTCTCATTTTTCTTACCCAGCAGTTTCCACGGCTCTTTTTTTAATTAATTTAAAATAATTCAACTTTGAGGCACGAGGGGCGTTACAATGTGATATTGCCAGGAGTGTGGTCATTCTGTATACAAACTTACAATTATTAATATGTCTAATAAAGACAATTTATATGACTAAATAGTCATAAAATACACTGAAAAAACCTGTGCAAAGCTTGTGAAACGAAAACCTTGTCTTTGTAATAATTTTAGAATGAATTATCTTTTTGGAAGGAAAAGTTGTTTTTTGATTATTTCAGGGTTTCAGAAGTCATTAAAAATGTAACTATTTTATGATTTATTTACTGTTTTAAATTCAGGCACCTGACTATCATCTCATCATCAAGAACCCAATGGATTTTGGGAAGATGAAAAACAAACTCAACATGCTTCAATATACTAACAACAGTGAGTTTGTTCTGGATGCCATATTGGTATTTGATAACTGCTACACGTACAATGATGATACTGCAGAAGAGTACAAGTAAGTAATGATTGAAATTACTGTTCATTACCTTAGTATTAATCTGTGTGGGAGGCGCGGAAGACTGCCATACTGGAAATACAGTAAAACCCCTTATTTGCACTTTTCAAGGAACCCCAAGGAAAAAGTGTAAATTGCGGGAAAGTGTAAATTGTGGGAAAGCACTTTTATTGGCAGTTAATGCTAAATTTTAGCTTAAAAAATGTATCAGCATTTACCTATTTTTAATTATTGTGTTTAAAGTACTATTCTCCGTTCACTCTTAGCTGAGTTCTGAAATAAACAAACACCGCCGTATCACTGCGCCGCGTCAGCAAGTGATAGGCTGAATTCATCTGGCGCGCCAAGCACTAGTTGCAACACACACACTTCAGTACAGTCGGTGCTAATAAAATAACGGAGACGTAATATAACAGGAAGCACCGTAGCACTTTGTTCAGCGTAGGTGGTTCATTTGCGAAGAAAAAACTATGCAATTTACGCCTAATAACCGTCTTCACAAAATCATCACAAGTTTTTATAACAGGATACTCAAGTTTCCTTTTCTTCCCGGAAGATGTTAATGTCCCGGTGTCCTGTAATTATTTCCTTGCACGAAGCACACTGCTCTTCGAAACACGCCTAAATTCCGCAATTAAACTCGCGATATCGTTCACACGACAATCCGGATATTTGTCTGAAAATGTTTTAAAAACATTCAACACAATAGTTTTCTGTGCACTTTTCAAAGGCTTTCCCGTTATGTGTTTTACAACACTCGGTCCGACGTCAGCCATAACAAACCGTGCGCGCGCGAATCCGAAATGCAACTGTTGCGCCGGGCATCAACTGTACACTGTACAGTACTTTTTGTCTATGCCACCGTACACACGGCGTCTGCTAACATAATTGTAAGTACATACTTGCTGACACATTAAACTGTATTGGAAATTAATGATGAATCGCTATAATGCTATATATAAACAATTGTTATAAAAAATACAGTGTAAAAATACTTACAAATGGTACGTAACCAAGGGACTATTTCTTGCGCACGAATAATGTGCGCGGCGGCCGGCAGCCAATGAAATTGTTTGTTTACAAGAGGCTTTGTTTATTCCAAAACTCAGGTAAGAGTGAACGGAGAATAACAGGAATATTCAGTTCCTTGGCCAAAACCACTCGGGTACCCACATGCTTGTCAAACTTCTCAATAATTTTAATTTTATCTTCAATAGATAAAGTATTTCGTGGAACTTTATACCTATCCATCTTCAATCAAAATCTTTCCATAAATAATATTGTGAACGATAAAAAAACACGTGCTAACCAAAACGGACGTTGACTAATGTAAACAATGAAAGCCATCATAGATATGTACTGTACATAATGCAGCACTACTAAATATACGTACTGTGTATCAGCGCTTTCCGGTAGTATCGATAGCTCAGCGCTTCGGACTATGCTCTGCTACGAGAGTGCTCTATGACACCATAAATAAAACCGTTTGTGGTTCTGCTACGAAAGTTCTCTATGGCAGCAAAGATTAAAACGTTAGTAGAGGAGAGGCACCATAGAACTTGTCGATACATCAAAACGAAAGGTTACAGACAATAGGCGAACTACTTCAAACTTTTCACATCTATGACTAACGTGACGAGTATTTACATTTTTACCGTGTTTTGAAACGTACATTCCGGGTTTTTTGGTTACGTAGCGGTGTAATTTCAGGGAAAATGCAACACGAAAGTTAATGTACAATAAAACGGACCTACATAAAATGACGTTATTTGCGGGAAAACGTAAATAACGAGAACGTAAATACGAGGTTTTACTGTATACCATAATGGAAATCTGCCATAAGTTCAAAGGATTAGGCTGAATTCTACCATATTTCCTTATACACTCCATGGAATGAGTACAGCTACTTTGCTCTCGAAGTAGTGTATAGCATACGTCGCTAGGTAGCACTGCGAACCCCCTAGCTGTTTCTTAGGTTAACTTAAAAGGCTACAGATAGCGCTTCTGACGGTTACTTTCTGTAGTTCCACTCATAAATCAACTCAACAGATTGCGCACTAATAGAAACAAATGTTTCCAAAAATGGGTTATAGGAAGCAGCACTGTATACTTATAACCGCGATCTGTAAAAATAAAAATATGGTAGTTTTTCATCATGGTACTTTTCCTCCTGTTTACATCAACCACCCTGTTCCGCTGTGACGCACGGGATTCCATTCCCCTTCCTCCTAACGACATTCTTCACCAAAGACACGACCTTGAGCTGGAACCAACAACAGTAGAACGGAAACTCGGCGCCCCGCTGACGGATTACTGTGGAACACTTAAGACATGCAAACATAGCAAGAGGCTACAGGGCTCGAACGTAGTGAAAAATTTATAAGTTTCTTGCTCATCCAAACTAGGTCAATTGATGTAAAAAATATATACTTCAACATTCCAGAATTATTATTTCAGTAAATATTTTGGCAAATAAAAACATTATTTTGCTGAAAGGACACTGACATCACAAACACACGGAGGCAAACTGAAATTTAACCCAGGGATTTTCCGTACAACTACCACTTTCATTTCTCTAAAACTAATAAAGCATTTTGATTACAGTTCAATATAATTTTTAAATTATATATTTTGTTTGCATCATAACTTGTTTTTCAATGTTTTCAAACATAAATCATTACAGTGGAATCCGTTTATAATGACATTGAAGGGAATTGACAAACACGTCATAATTAGCGGACGTCATACAAAGCGTTTTGTGGGGGGGGAAAACATTTTTTAGGTGAATACTTATGTATTTTAATAGAGAAACTTAGCATATAAACATGTGTACAAACATGATACATATATAAGTACATATTTTTCATTTTTAAATTAAGAATTATGTAATTTTTGTCTGCTTTTTTTTTTCCTCCATTTTATTGTAATATTAGTCTCTAATAGGTACTATTGTGTATAGAAGACATCGCCATGGTCAAATTACTATCATTTTCAATATTGCTATGAACAAATCGTGATAATAATTCTGCAGCCTTTAATGCCTCTTCTGCAGTAGATAATGGTGCTTCCTCAGCTTCCTCTTCCCTTTCACCATCAGTTTCTAGGTGTTCCCCAGCACTAACGTTCTGTACGATATTTTCATCGGTGGGTTCTTCGAATGTGAGAAGAGCACTATCGTTGTCAACATAATCTTCCCACATTTCCGGTGCTGCTAAAGAATCTGAATTTAGGTTTTGTGACCACAAAGATAAAGGGACCTCATCTTCTTCATCAAATTAATGTTTTGCTGTTTGAACAGGTAAACCGTCGTGGTTTACAATGAATCCAGCATGTTTGAAACAGTTGTGAATGGTACTTTGTGACATTTTATTCCAGGCATCATTAACCATCAGAATTGCATGTAGCACCGTTATTTTCGTAGAAGAGTTGTTTTCATTAGCATCAAGACAATCATTTTGAACACAATGTTTTTTTCTAAAATTAGTTTTGAGTGATCATATTATTCCCTGATCCATTGGCTGTAGTACTGATGTTGTATTCGACGGAAGGAAAGCAAGCTATATAGACTTTCAATCGGTAACTTTTGGATGCTCCGGGCAATTATCAACCAGCAATAAAATCTTTTTCTTCTTCTTCACCAAATCACGATCCCAATTTCGAAGCCATTTCTCAAAAAGCTCTGACATCATCCAAACTCTACGATTGTTAGCATAATCGACAGGTAACGATTTGACACTGCTAAAACATCTTGGTTTTTGTGACTTTCCAATAACGAGCAATTTCTTTTTCTCTTGCCACTCATATTTGCTGCTACCATGACAGTTTTTCTGTGTTTCGACAACTTGCCTCCACTGCAATTCTCACTTTTAAATTTCAAAGTTTTGTCCGGCATTAATTTGTAAAACAGTCCAGTTTTATCAGCATTAAAAATCTCATCATCAGAAAATTGTCTTCGTAGATTCGGCCACACAGACGTCAACCAGTTTGTTGTTGAATTTTGATCAACAGACGAAGATTCGCCGACAATTTTTCCCGCCACAATGTTATGTCGAACTTTAAAACGACTGATCCAGCTTGCAGAACAATTGAAGTCGAGAATACCAAAACATGTGGCAAAAATGTTTGCCTTTTTCTGTAGCATAGGGTCACTGACAGGTATTCCCTTGTTTCTCGTGATTTTAAACCACTAAATTAATGCTTGATCAACATTTTCTGGTCGTGATTTTCGAAGCCTCTTCGGTTTTAAAACATTTGAATTGAACAATTGCTTAATCAGGGTCTTGTTTTGAAAATCATTGAGATTGTCGAATGACCCACGCCAAATTCCTTTGCGAGAGAAGAGTTTGATTCTCCATTTTCTAATCTGCATATAATTTCACCTTTCTCCTCAATCGTAAATGCTTTACAGCGTTGAGATGACATTTTTTCCACAGGATATCACAAACAATGTGACCTTAAACTGTCAATTACTCACTGAGGTTCAAAACATAAACGAGCCACTTGCCACGTCATCGGGAATTAACGAACATTGACGAAGGTGTAAAGAATAATGTCGGTCATTATAACCGGACATGATTTATTAAAAATGGGTCACAACAAGCAACATGTCACTGTAAGCAAAGTCATTATATCCAACTTATTTACAAAGAATTTTATATGAAAACCAAATTTCGTTGTGTTATTACGTCAAAGTAGGCGGTTCGTCAATATAGGCGGAGTCATAATAAACGGATTCTACTGAATATAAATAACTTACATATAATATTTTTTATATTTATTTACAGACATAAAATCTATAATATTAAAATTTAAACTACCATATTATGCTTTGCTTACAGTCACTAAAATTCGCACTTTGCCTTTTCACCAATTGGTTCGGGGTTTCATATTGAAAATTATTTATAATTTATTACCACACAGATTTACTTGAACATATGGAATAACGGAAAGATGTATTTACAATATGTATATTTTATACTTTTCGATAAAATAGTCTACTGCCCCCCTCTCCCCCTCCCGTGGGTAGTCACAAACTGAAAATGCAGGCAGCAATATTTTTACATACAGTAAACTCCCGGTATACCGCGCCCCGATAGATCGCGGAATCGGGTATATCGCGGGTCAAACCATGTCCCCCAATCAGAAATTAATAATAATAATAATAACACAGTAGAACCTCGTTAATTCGTGATGGTCGGGACCGAGATAATCACGGATTACCGAATTTCTCGGACTAGCGATTAAAGCCCGGAAGGTCTTGTCAAGCTTCTCAGATACCGGCGTGCAGCTGGGTTAAGGCCAAGGTCATGTGACGTAACATCTACCGAGGCTTACTGCGCCATGGCAGCAGATGGATAAAAAATAGTAAACTCTCCATTATTCGTGTTAATTGGGACCCGCCGATGCCCGGCTAATTAAAATCCTGTAAAAAAAAAAAGTAATAAACCCGGATAATCCGTTCACGGTAAAGACCGTCTTCGAATTAGTCTCGGCTTAAAAAAATACGGCACTGCCTAGCCATTAGTTCACGGTCATTTACAACAGCCGAAGAGAGAAAGATAAGATCGTGCTGAACTTGCACACATAAATTTTGGGTAGCCCCCCCCCCTTCCCCCTCAATCTTCCCACTTCGTCCAGCCGAATGCCAGCCAGACACGTCACTCGCCAGGCGCCTGCCGTGCGTTGGCGGGTGGAAACAAACAAAGGGAGACGGGAAGCAGAAGTCAAGACATCCCCCTCAAGTTTAAAGAGTGACAAATGTGACAGCTGAAAGGGGGACGACACAAAGGGTCGGTACAAACAGCGTTGCAGAGTTTGGCGGCCCATGCGAAGGCTTGCAGTGTTTGCCGGCCGCCGGCCCGCGTGACGTTAATTTTAAGCGCTGACAATTTTTACTTCTCTTTTTTTTCCTGCACTTTTAAATCGTCCCGGATTATCCGATTCCCGAATTAGCGCGTCACGGATTAACGAGTTTCTACTGTAATAATAATGGAATAAATGATTGACAGCCGATTAGGATAATTTTGCGTTGTAACTCACAAACTAAGCATCGGGCAGAAAAAAGCCTAGGCGTAGAAAATGTCCGCAGTGAAATTCTAAACAAGATATCTCCGTACATTATTCCTCTATCTTGTAGTGTTTTCAAATTATGATCCAATCCAGACCAGTGTTATTTTCTGAAACATTAGTTCTTAAAATTTTTTTAACCCACAAATAAAGCATCGGACAGGGGACCCGATAAAGCCTACCGTCCAGCGACATTATCCAGCGTGACTCGGCTGGGGATTGATTTTGGATAGGTTTGGTTGACGGCAAGCGCTTGGAGGGGAGAGGCGAGCCGAGAATATGCGACCAAGACACCCGGGTAGACGGAGTGGAATATAAGCACCAGTGATGAGAGGGGCGATTAAGCCGAAAGGGGGGAAGTCTGGTGACCTTGAGTAGTTCACTCATTTCCGTCTGCACACTTCTCGTGGTCACGTGTGTTGACAAGCGGAGACATATAAATGTTTTGTTACAACTTGAACCTACAGACGTAATATTATTCGTTGTATTATACACGTTCATCTTTTTACTTTGGTATAATGTTTTAACATTAAATAATAAAGTAAATCAGCTAGCGTAATTTTAATCTTTGCCGAGGAATTCCCAGTGGTCCAATACTTACGTGAACCATACTGTACCACTTTTGCCGTGAGGTAGTAAACAAGCCCCGGATATGTTTATGTGTAGCGGCCTCGCGACCTTTAACCAGAGGCTGGGGAATATAACACTTGCCGATCCGAGCCACACACACTTAGCAACTCGACAAAGCGTTTGATGGAATAAGTAAAGACCACGTTTAACAGACTTTTTAATACGGCGCCACTGATTGCGCTAAAATTATTTTGGCGCAATTTTTGTATCCCACATGTGACCATTTATAATTTACTGTAAGCATGGATAACAAAGTTTAACCACTTTACACGATAGACGATTCTTTATTTTATATTGTACGAATGCTAGAATAGTTTTTCACGTATCTGCTGCATACTTCTGCAAAAGACACGCTATTTGTAAGTACGTAAATCTAGAATTTTTATTTTGTCAATCAAACTCGGTACTTTGCGATTCATATTCGGTTTGAAGTATTACTATGGCCTTTCTATTTAGAAGACTTTGACCACAAAATCGTGTGTAACCGCACACACTGCACTTACTTTGTTACGGACACTCAGACGAAGCAGATACTGTGGCTGACACCACGAGACTGGCAGCAGCTTGTGTGCCGCACGTGTGTATGGCGGCGTGTGGCGCGCTCGTAGGCCGTGCGACAAACAGTGCGCGGCATGCGGAAAAATAAAAAATAAAATTCAACATTTAATATTTATATTTACAATTTATTATTTTTATTTTTTCACCCGCGTTTAGTGAAAACTGCGGATGCAAAGTCCGCACAAAGGCGGGCCGTCTATACTGTGCGTGCTTGCCGACCTATTAGAACACAGGCGGTGTTTTATGCCTTTTGACCTTGGTCACATCGAAACATCGCGGTTATGCAACAACGCGGGTAAAAGTTATGTCCCCCGACAACCGCGTTAAATAGGGAGTGTACTGTATTTCTTTTTCAAAGGGTGGCAGCAGCTGATTACATTAGTTAATTTTTCACTTTAATCTAATATGTCTTATTTTCATTCATATTTTTAATTTGTATGTATTTATTTAAGATTCTAATATTTCAGACTTGGATTCAGGCACTAGTAAGCCGTGCCATAATTTTCTATGATGTTCCAGCTACCACTTCATTTAAATAATGGTTGTATACCAATTCTAAGTGTTCATCCATTTATCGGTATATATTTTCTTGAAGTATTATTGACAGTTAAAATTTAGATACAAACTATTAACCAATATCTTGGTTATGTAGTATTTTAGAATTTTTCAAAAAAAAATATTTATAGGCACATGAATTTTTTTCCTAAAAAATAATATTTCTGAAAAACCCCATCGTTTTCAATCAGGAAGATCATCTTTAACACACACATGTATTATATATATACATTTATATATAATATGATTTGTGTACCAAATATAATTAAAAATATTCTATTTATTTCAACATGAGCAAAGCTTTTGATACTTTCCAACACAACCTTACGATTAAAAAATTATCAATTTTAGACCTGGTCAAGCAATACGTGATGTGTGTGTGTGTGTGTTTATATATATAATGTGTGTGAATATGAAATGCTGATCCTTGGTGACTTCAACGTTCCTGATATCGACTGGTCCAATTATAACTTACAAGTGAACACTTATCGTAAGGCACAGAGTCTTCTCAATTTCGCTTCTAGCCTCTGCCTTATCCAGTACAACAACACTCAGCCTCCCCCTAATCTTTTAGATTTAATTTTTTCTAACTCATCAAACTGTGAAGAGTCTCAAGCAACTGATCCACTCGTAAAAGAAGACTTCTATCATCCAGCATTATTTATAAAATTAATTTTAGACTCTTTACCATATAAGTCTAAAGCTTCGACTAATTTCAAAAATTATAAAAATGGGGATTATCTTGGTCTCTTTAGTTCCATAAAAAAACTTTCATTGATCTTTATTGTATAAATCTACCGATGTTAATTTTTTTAGTGGCTCAACTCTCAAACTGCATATGTAACAGTATGAATGAATTTATTCCTGTTATTTCTAACAAAGCTACTAAATACCCTTGCTGGTTCTCTAGTGAATTAATATTTAATCTAAAAGCTAAAAAACACTTCCATAAATTACAGAAAAGAAACATGACCTACTATTCCCAATTTATTTCTACAGGAAGCAAGTTAAATATCTAATCAAACGTGACAAAATCAATTGGACCCGACATATTAATAACAAAGTAAGGTTTTACCCTAAAAAGTTCTGGCACTATGTAAAAATAATGAGAAATGGTTACCGTGAAGAGTACTCTCTCAAGGTTAATGATGATGTGTTTTCTGATCCTGTTTTGCTATCTAATATAGTCTAAGAGCCCGTGGGCGGCTACCTATATGTATTTGACCAGACTTGAGTTTTTGTACATAGAAGCCCTTATACCTACCATACATGAGGTGGGGACTCACTAAGCCTAAAGTGGTGGACGCGACGGGCGCTCAGGTAAGACAGGTATCAATATTTGGTGAATTTTAAATCCATTTGACCACGTCTGCCACTTTCAAATTTGAAAATCTATTACTATCAGAAAATAACAATGGCAGACCATTATCGCGCGGTTAACATTAAAGCAGACAATTTTGAAAATGCTGAAAAATATAAAATTTTGAAAGTAATTGACCAGATCTGCCATTGATATATTTTATTCCTTATACTCTTAAGAACTTATATTTATTACGGCAGACGTCTACATGGCGGACACAGATCAACAGATAAAAAAGTCTTAGCTATTATCCGGCCAGGTGGATATGTATTACGTTCGCTGTTTTAAATTAATATAACTTACTTGTGATTTACTTTATCACTGTGTTTATAAAAATTAATATTGTTTTGTAATCTATATACTGACCTTTATAAGTTCGATGATGAAAATGTAGATTTGTTACGAAAAATCATAAATATTAAGGTATTCAGCTAATAACAAAAAATAATTCAAATCATTATTTTATATTTTTCTTTTTCTTTTGTTAAGACAAATATCATGATAGAATATTTCACAAGTTCACAAGAGAGAACACTTTGTATTTTTGTCAAAGTTTCGTTATAAATATCTATATCTGGCCTAAAGTTTGATAAAATAGATTTTTCAAATTGATTTTTTGCTGAAGTACGTAATGGCTCATTCTTAGACAGATATTGATTCTTTTTTTTTTATTACAAAAAAAAACACAAATTCAGGTTAGCTGCAGCCACGGTATCAGAAGACTGAACAGTTGATGATTCTGCAGGATTCTCCAATGACTGATCTACTTCAGCTTCAATATCTTTTTCTACGACTTCTGTCTCAAGAACGTTCACATCTTCTACAAGGGAATCATTTATTATTGTTTCATCAACTATAGAGCTATTAGTTGATGTTGATGGTTGTTCAATCGTTGACGAAGAAGTACTAGATTGTGATGAAATTTTTTTGGGGACATCTGTAGAAAAAAATTTATTTTTCAGAGCTGTAAATGCCTTGTAACAAGAACTAAAATAAACACAATCGAAAATTTCATTCGGTAAAATAATATCTTTATATTTTAGGTTATGAATTTTCCTTAACCTTAAAATCTTTCGACATTTTGCCATAGTCTCTTCCGAAAACTTAAGTAATTTCTCAGTTTTTATCGTAGCACAAAAAACACATTTCGCTTTTTCGTTTTCACCTGACATAATGTTAATAATATTAGATAAATAATGGACAAATTTGTTAAAATAAAATAAAGCAACACTACGTAAATATTTTAATACATTCACGAAACACGAGGTATCTCTATGAACTTTCACAAGTATACTGAAAACATCTGCCAAAAACCGTTACGTTGGAATTATAACAGGGACCTTTCAGGCACAGACCCTACATTATTTGAATAGCAGTAACTATAAGGGAACATACTATAGGCTAGAATGAGTACAATAGATATACCAAGGAGAAAGAAGAGAGATAGCTATATGAAATCTATGTATACCCCTCTACCGGATAAATAGCTAAGCCTTTTTTATCTGTTCATCTGTGTCCGCCATGTAGACGTCTGCCATAATAAATATAAGTTCTTAAGAGTATAAGGAATAAAATATATCAATGGCAGATCTGGTCAATTACTTTCAAAATTTTATTTTTTTTCAGCATTTTCAAAATTGTCTGCTTTAATGTTAACCGCGCGATAATGGTCTGCCATTGTTGTTTTCTGATAGTAATAGATTTTCAAATTTGAAAGCGGCAGACGTGGTCAAATGGATTTAAAATTCACCAAATATTGATACCTGTCTTACCTGAGCGCCCGTCGCGTCCACCACTTTAGGCTTAGTGAGTCCCCACTTCATGTATGGTAGGTATAAGGGCTTCTATGTACAAAAACTCAAGTCTGGTCAAATACATATAGGTAGCCGCCCACGGGCTCTTAGACTAATACCTTTGCTGAATATTTTTCAAATGTATATTCATCTACTAATCACAATCATAATGTTAATGTATCAACGTCAAATCATGATACCATTTTGGTCCCCGTTATTTCTGAAAGTCTTGAGCTTTGGGGTATTAAATCCCTAAAATTTTCTGTCATGTGGTCCTGATGGAATACCTAACTTTGTTCTTAAAGGCTGTTCATGCATATTAACACCACTTCTTAAACATTTATTTAACGTGAGTTTGAAAAGTCAAACGTTTCCCACCAAATGGAAAATAGCAAGGGTAATTCCCATTCTCAAAAGCGGTTCTAAATTAAAGGTATCTAACTACCATCCTATTTCTATCCTTATTGGTTTGTCTAAAATATTTGAAAAAATTATTTTTAAATTCTTAAATTTCCGAAATAAAAACCGACTGTCTCCTTCACAACATGGTTTTAGAACTGGTATGACCACAGCAACCAACCTTGTGTCCTTTCTAAATCCTATCTACTATGATGTAACGAATAGGGGTCAGGTAGATGCCTGCTACTTTGACCTTGCGAAAGCATTCGACACTGTTAACCATGATATTTTACTCAGTAAACTTGCAAAATTTGGTTGATGTGGCAATTTTGTAACCTGGTTTTCTGACTACCTTCATAATAGATGCTTTTTTGTTTCCATCAACAACAGTTCTACATATTTTAAAGTTCCATCTGGGGTCCCGCAGGGTGGTTGGTACTCTCTCTCCATTACTTTTCAATATTTTCATAGATGATATTACATTTGTACCTAAACATTTGAGTGGTGTATTGTTTGCCGATGATTTTAAAATTTCCAAGAGTATTAACTCTATCAATGATTGCATGTTACTTGAAATTGATATACATGAAATTAATAATTGGTGCTTATTAAATTTAGTAACTCTTAACACAAGTAAAACAAAAATTATCTCCTTCACAAGGAAATATCCTGTAAAATATGATTATGTTCTTAACAATAAAATAATCCTAATCACTTCTTCTATTCAAGATTTAAGTATACTACTTGACTCAAAATTATATTTTCACTTGCATGTAAATTACTTAGTTACTAGTTCCAATAGAACATTAGCATTAATCAAATATATTACTTTCTATGCTACAAACAGTGACTCTCTTCTTTGTATTTATTTATCACTTGTTAGGTCTAAGTTAGAATATTGTTCAATTATTTGTAATTCAATTAATGCTTCTGATAGCAATAAATTAGAATCCATTCAGAATAAATTTTATAAAATAATTAAACTTGAAAACTTCTCTCAGCTTACAATAGATTCTCTTTCTGAACGCCATATCTATCTGGATTATGTATTTATTAGAAACTGTTACTGTTCAGAATTGAATTGTAAGTTCATTCTTGATAATACTGACATTAGAATTCCCCAATTTAACAGCCGTTTAACATCTACCCTATGTACATAACATAAAAAGAATGATATAATTTTTAGACTCATTTCTAATTTCAATAAAATTGATAATCTTAATCTGTAAAAGTGTAGCTATATAATGTAATTATTTTTTACATAAGCCTATAATACATATGTGTTATTTTCTTATCAAATTTATTACAACATCGGCAATTAGTAATTAGTAATTTTATTTGAATGTCTATATTTTGTATTTCTTTTATGTGTTTTATATTTTGATGTTTATCCTTAATAGGTATGTTTTAAACTTCATTTGTTTGTATTGCTTATATGTTGTCGTATATATGTGCCGTGCCCACCGCTAAAGCCCTCAGCTGTTGGTGAGCATGTTACAACATTAATTAATAAATATATGTGTGTATATATATATATACACACACAAATATATATTTTAATTATCTTACAAATAGATGCTTTTAAGTGAAATTTGCAAATACACGTGTTTTTTATCTCCACTACTCTTTAATATTTAATAAATGATATTCCAACTTGAATCAAGAATTGATGACGAAAAGATGCTGATGAAAAAATATATAATTGGGAAATATGTTTGTGACACTATTCAGCAAGATATTTCAGCTGACCAGATCTGGTTTTCAAGTTAAAAAACGTCTCTGATTTACAATAGTATTTATTGTATAACCTTTAGTAAAAAAAAAACTAATTCAATTAATTAGAATTATCACATAGCAAGAAATGACGTTAAGCGTGGTGTCCACTTTTAATACCTTCGTGTTATATTGGATGCCAAGCTATTTTTTGTCGTGACGTCTAATAAATCGATGAACACCGGCTGCACGCATGAAAAAGTGTCCCGTAACGCACATTGTCCCACTACGGATGTGTCCTGTTATGCTCATTGTACGCATGCGTGGCATCTCTCTTCCACTCGATTGGAACAACCATCGATTTGACTTTTCAATCATATTTCGTCGTTTGAATTATTAATATTATGTAATTTAACGATCGTCCACCGATTTTCAGCACAATCGGTATGGTTATTTAAAAGTAATGTTGAATATTCAAATACGTTTTTAACGAACAATGGTGTTTTACAGTTACACATAATAATTCAAATTACACCTGGTATTTTTTGCACAATGTTTTAAAAAATATTGTAACACATTATAAATAAGTTTGGTGTATTTGGGATGCGTATTTGTTATAAAATCGTGTTATTAAAACGAAATAATATTATTCCCCTCCCGTGAACAAAATTTTTTAATATATATATATATATATATATATATATATATATATATATATATATATATATATAAAAATACGGCGCACGCGACACTACAAAAGTAATAAACTTATTTGAATTAATGAGTTCAAATAAAAGTTAATTTATAAATTAAATTGTAGATTTCATTTCACTCCTTTGTATCCATACAAAATAGTGATAATTCAATAAAAATTATTCAATTTTATTCATAAAAGTATGCAGAGGTAGATTTTATTATACAAAAGATAGAAAAATTTAAAAAAAATTACTTCCTCAATGAATAACAAATTTTTAACGAACAATGGTGTTTTACAGTTACATATAATAATTCAAATTACACCCGGGATCTTTTGCACAATGTTTTAAAAAATATTGTAACACATTATAAATAAGTTTGGCGTATTTGGGATGCGTATTTGTTATTAAATAGTGTTATAAAAACGAAATAATATTATTCCCCTACCATGCTGCTATCTACGGTGACGAACGCGAACCGAATGAAACGCGATATCTATCCGCTATCGCGGGAAGTAGGCACGGCGAGTGCAGTAATAATAGGTTATGTTACAATTGACTAAAGAATTATGGTGATTCATATAATTTATGATATATATTTGATTATAGTTTATTTATATGAAAACTTGTTCATAATTATATTTAAACTTTATAGCTAAATGCCAGTTTTTAAAATTAATTACAAGTCATCTACATGTGAACTGTTTCGTCGACTGTTTATAAAGTGAAGTGAAAAAATGTGGTTTTCATTGTTTATTACAACAAGAATTTTGGCAGTAAAGGTTAATTATTCTTGCATTTTAAAAATCTGATTACTACTATAATTTCAAGTATTTATTCTTTTATTATTAAAATAAAAATGATTCAATTTTATTCATAAAAGTATGCAATCATTTCATCAATGTTTTTTTATGACGTCACGTTAAACTATCGTCCGTAAACCGACTTTACAGACAACCAATTTTTTTTCCACCAACATGTAGATAATACTATTAGTTGCACTTGAAGATCTTCTTAGGTCTTATTAAATTTGTAACTTTTCTGCATAAATACCTGATTCTATACTTTGTTCTTCAAATTGATTAGCTATAAAGTAGAATATTGTGTCATAATTTGGAATTAAATAACTAATTTTGATTGTAATAGAATTGAAAGTATGCAGAAAAAAATTCTTAAATTAATATTTTAAAATTTCAGGCTTTTAAATTCATTTTAAAAATGCTACATTCCTATATAAATTTAATTTGCATTATCTATTTATTAGATGTTCAATCAGTGATGCACATTTTATTGTATACGTTTTATTACCATTTTTGATGCTTCAGACATATATCGGTTTGGATTAAGAATTTCAACTTGCAATTATAGAATTAGTGACACTTTTAAAACCATTAGTAACTATAAAATTTGTATAAAAAAAAAAAATTACAACTCTTTTTGAATAATCTAGAAACATTCATTGTTAAAAAAACGTAAGCAAAAAGTTATTTAAAACTTTTATAATCTACATATTTATTTTGTATACACCATTTTAGTTTCTGTTTAAGATTTTTGTGAAAACCAAAGTAACCAATTATAACCAATTAGTTAAAATTAACTTTATCAATCTTTATTTATCTGTATGTTGTGTTGTTTCTTGTTTCGTATTTTGTCGTAAAGTTATTGATATGTATCAATGTAAGTCTATTGTTAGTGTGTTTTGATTGTTATTCTTTGTGCTTATATCGTACCTATTTTTTTAAATGATGTGTCATATTTCGTTTATAAGTGTCGTAAGGCACAAAAACAGAATTTCGATTTGATCTGACAGTTTTAAAGAAGCAGAATAATATGCTACACATAGTAATTTTTTTTATTTCTTAATAGAAAAATTATTTAAATTTTAGCTGAGTTTATTTTTGGAAGACTGAAAGCCTGTGCAAAGCCCACCAACATTCGATGTACGAGCCTATGTCTCCCCTAGATTGCCTGTGCTGCTTGACCTGTGCCTTCTAGACTACTACCCTCGAATTTCAGCATCTTAAAAATACATTTTGTAGACTTTAAATAATTTAATATGGATATTTAAAACCTTAATATCTGAGTTTTTTTGAGTTCTATCACCCTAATAATGAAAACATTACATAAGAAAACCCTTGAATATTTGCGTTGGATTTGCACTCATTAAATTATGGTCTACAATTACTTCAATTATTCCATTGTGCAAAAATGTAAATTCTATGACGCTAGTTAAATTACGATTTTACAAGTAAGGCCGTTTTCCTCATTCCGTAGAATGTATAAGAAATGTTGGCAAAATAGAATACTGACTTTTTTTTTTTAATTTTTTACATACCAACAGTATATCAGATGAATTAGCACGTCAAAGACTATTAATATCTTTCCTAAACGTTATCATGACTTATTATGATTCTAAGACACAAGATACAATTATTTTACAACTTCACTTGATACAATGACTCAAATGTAATATTTTAATTTACATTTGTCCCAATTGCATCGTAATTAGAATACAGTTTTACCTATAATACATTTTTGGAAACATTTCTTGCTTCTTGTCCGCGATCTGGAAATGATTTGTTATTGCAACTATCACCGTCATAAGCGCTATCTGTAAGCTTTAAAGTTAATCTGAGAAACAGCTAGAGGGTTTACAGTGCTACCTACTGAGTATTCTATACACTACTTCGAGGACAATGCTGCTATACTCATTCCATGGAGGGTGTAAGAAAATATGGCAGAATTCCATCTCGTCCTTTGGACGTATGGCAGATTTCCGTTATGGTACTTTTCTGCCTTTTTCGAAGAGGCCAGGTGGAATACTGCCATCATGGTAGTCTTCCGATATGGTAGTTTTCCGTCACCCCTCTGTGTGTACATGTACTTAATACAGTAAGGATTTGCCTTATATGTACATTTTACTTTGTAATATCTGTAACGGAGATACAATTATCCAGCAGAAACAAAATGGAAGTAGGGACTAAAAAAATGTACTTCTTGTTTCTCTCAACATGTGTTGTTAAAGGAAAGTATTGAAGTTGAAACATATTTTGTGTTCACACTTAAATTGTCTTTTAGACCATCAATTTTGTAGAGAGGATACCAAGCTAGTGCTGTTTGGCAGTACCAATAAACATTTGGAACATATTACTTCATTTCAGGTTTGAGTAACATAGTGAACATGTTTACTAAAATGTTGGTGGTTAAGCTTGCTTCCTAAAGCAGCCTTTCTTGTTTGCAGGGCAGGCAAAAGGTTGAGTCGTTTCTTCTTCAAGCGGTGTCAACAGCTAGGATTGAAAATCCCTGATGATGCGCAGCCTTCAGATGCCAAGAGAACTCGTGCAAGCACCTAATGCTGCGGAAACTCTTGCAAAAAATAAAACTTTTTATTTTGTTTCTTAATCACAAATCCTAAAATTA
The DNA here is from genome assembly GCF_032445375.1 of Bacillus rossius redtenbacheri. Classification (NCBI taxonomy): domain Eukaryota; kingdom Metazoa; phylum Arthropoda; class Insecta; order Phasmatodea; family Bacillidae; genus Bacillus; species Bacillus rossius. Next base: position 60,329,720 of record NC_086332.1, read on the forward strand.
TACAGAAAATAAAACTTTCCAATAATTTATTATAAAAAGTTTATGTTTATAGTTCTTGATATTTTCTTTAAAGTTTCATTTGATTTTTGGTTTTCTCAAATGAGGTGGTTAAAATGTTCTAGATTCTATAATTTTAATGCAAGGTGTATTTTTTTTATCATTTATTTTGTTGGCATATATTGCCATGGATTCCATTAGATAATTCAAATAAGTAATTTTATATTTGGTTTTAAATGTTTTTTTCTGCATTTTGTATATTTTTTTTTGCCTCTGCAGCTTTTTGAAGCTTAGGTGAAAGTTTTCATAAATTAAATTGCCGACTTGAAATTGAAATAAATTCTCAAACAATCCATTTGTATTTTTACAACTTTTGATAGATTATGGATGATGGTACAAAATAGACCCTAACTTAACCAGTAAATATCTATGATTGTCTACAGAAAAGTACCACATGAAATTTTGTGTAGTGTGTAGTTTTGGATCAAGTAGAAATTTTCTGTAAGTTTAACATTAACAAAGTGGCACAGTGTTTACTGTCCTAAATGATTGAGAGAGCTTATTTACTTGCATAGGGCAAATGTTTTGCTAGTGTTGTTACTGGTTAAAATAAATTTTGTTTCACTCTGCGAAAATATCAGTTTAATCAGACTATTGAATCTCTGTTCATGTATAACAATATTAGTTCTTATATTCTATGTCACTGGAAAAATATTCAAGAAGCTTAAGCATAGGCTGCATGTAATTTGATTTTTTTATTTTTTTAATCTTATGTAGAATCAAAAGTAGCAGTGTTAAAATTTAGTTGTGTATAAAAATATTTTGCAACACTATCAGCAAGGTATATGTTAATCCTCTGAGTGATGCAGAGCATTAGATTACATTTTTCACATTAACTATGTATTTGACCAAAACACACCCTATATTTTGATTGTGCTATTGTTCCCCCTGGTGATGGCAGTTGAGAAAATGGTGACTAAGGACACTTGCACACAATGTTTTGTCTGTGGATAGCTTCTCTGTGATAGTCTGTTTAATTAAACTTGAGAGAGATAAGTTACGAATAAACGTATGCGCACACTACCCACATGCGGATATATTTTGATATCAATAGCCATGGGTTTTCATTAAATGTGATACTAACGAACCAACACATGTATTGGGAATGTGGAATGTGTATCTGCTGGGTAGCCCGGTGGCACTGCTAAAACTTTCTATTTTTTAAACTAGTGTTGAGTTGATTCTGGATTCTCGTATCTGCAAATTCTATTGTTTTCAAGGATTCAGAATCCAATGGTTTTGGAATCAAAGTTGATCAATTTTTCCCTTTTAGCTAATTCTTAAAATTTAGATAATTTACTATTTTAATTTAGGAATCTAAGTTGATTTCTTAATACATTAAATAAGGATTTTCGCCAAAGTGTTCAGGCAATTCCAGACTAAACAGGTGATCATCACTTATTGGGTGATTTTAGATTAATCTGTCAATTGAGTTTTTTGATTCATTGGGTGTTTTCTCTGATTAAGTCAGGGTGTTAGGCAAATTCACCAGATGTCTTGTTTCATTTAATAGAAGTATGGTTCAGTTAACAGAGATTTGGTCAATGAATAAGGGGGTTTGCTTAGTTAATCAAGGTGTTCTATCAGTTATGTATGTAGTATATCAGATTACCAATTATCATTGTTTCTCATTTGATGCATTAGGATTGTCTTTTGTTAGATGAACACAATTCTTATATTTTATTTTCTTGAAATACATTTCAGTGAAAGCTGTGTGTGATTTCTAAATTAATAAACATTTATTTTTCATTTTTACAGAAAAATTTGTAATATCAAGTATGTATTATCAAAACATTTTTTCATAATTGTCAATACCACAAAATTCCATAAATCAGTTGATGTTTTAATAAGATTTTGTTTGATTTTTAACTAAATTACTAAACACAATTTTGTCACAGTTTAGAAATACAGAAAAAAATATGTTTTACTTACATTATTTTTATCCAATTTTAAAAATGTGTATGTTTTAATAAATTATAACTTTAATCCCCAACCGTGCCAATTAATATATTGTGGGGCTCTCAGTCACTTGAATTTAGTACCCTAACTTTAGAAGCAGTTTATTAATTCAAATAATAAAGTGCATTCATTTACAATTACATTAGTAAATAACAAACAGGTTTTTGTATGAGTATACAAATCAGGGATAGTTTGACAAGTATTATAGTAAAAAATATAGAATCATAATAAAAATTGAGGAGTTGAATTCCAAATATGAGAAATAAAACTGGAATTGGATCTGTGTCTGTATATTTTTTTTTATATTTTGGAATCAACCCAACACTAGTTAAAACTTCTGCATATGCTTCTTGCCAGTACTATTATTTACCATGACCATGAAAAATCAGGATTTATTCATCCTTTGTTTCTTGGGTTACTGTGTTGGTAAGTGTTGCAACGGAAATGCAATATGACAGAGCTAGAGTGCACAAGTAGTGAGTTGGATTGAAAGTATAAACTGTAATTAATGAGCATTCCATCATAATTTCTTTTGTGGGTTAAGTTTATAACCAGTTGTAACAATAATGAGATGGCCTGTTAACCTGTTTGGAACACACTAAATATTTAATATTTTTTCCTGGAAAATTTTGTAGGTTGTAGTAGGTATCCCAGGACCATAGAAAGCTCTTCTAAATATGTATGTTGAAATATAGTTAACATTTTTTAACTATTGTAAATACATTAAGCTCTCTATTTAGTTGTAACTAATTTAAGTCATAATTAAACAGAGCTGGTATTATACTAATTTTGTAGATACATTAATGTATTACAGTCTTGTAAATAACACATATTTCAGTATTGTAATATGTCTTTAAGGTAATGGTGTGCATATATAAAGTATTGGAATTTTGTGTACAAACACATTGACAAGTGCAACAAATGTATGTTTTCATGTATTATTTATTGCTTATTTTTTAAATTCAGAATGTAAATTTACATAAACAGAACAGCATTAGTTATTTTCAGTTTACCTTGCCTTCATCCTTATTATTGTGGTCATAAAAAAGGGTGATTTTGTGATTGATTGTAAGTTCAAGTAAAATATCTCAGTTTCTTTTCATGTTATTTTCGACTAAGGGATTATCATCCATAGCTTAAAACTTTCAGTGATCGTATTTCTGGTTTTGTGTATTTTCTATGTCCTGCCAGGTTGGCCGCATGAGCGGAAGTATCAGAAAACCAGAAAAACATGCCTGTTCAAGGGTTTCTTTTTTTGCGTGCTTCTTTTTGCCTTCTTCCAGTTTCCAACAACTGAAAACTGCAGTGGCAACACTATTTTATAAAGTAACAAGTGATTTGATATTTAAAAAATTGAAAGAACTCAATCTATGGAAAACTCTCAAATGTATCGAACACTGTTAGATTTTGCTGATATCATTTTTCTCCTCTTATGTTGTTTTATTTTAAAATCCGTGCACGACTTCTAGCCAGTCACGTCTTTTAGTCGGTGAGCAGCAACAGAAACATTATTGACAAGTCTCCTCTGTCAACAGTAGTCTGGTACTGCGCACCACCTTTGAGCAGATGCCTTCTTAAGAATATTTATCACAGCAGAAGCAAGAATTGTAATAATGTTTTCAGAGAAAATTAATCCCTGCTGTTTTCAAAAGGCTTGGTGAGAGACTGCTTAAAATCGCTCGTCTTGAAGATGGTAATTGAACCAGTGAGTAAAAGGTTAGAAGTCAAGGAGCCTTATATCTATGCATCTATGATCAGATTTCCAGCTGTAGTGATAACTGCTGGGTACTTGGGTAGTGGTAAGTGTAAAATTATATGTTTTGCTATATATTTTCCACTGTTTGGCATTTGGTAAAATAATTCTTTCAGTTGGTGTTTCATGTTCAGGAAAAAATTCATATTCATCATAAATTGATTTTATTTATAGTACAGCCTCTTTTAATGTAATACTTTAAAAAGTATTACTAGCTATGGACTTTTGTTGAGATGATTTAGGGCGCGGTTACACGGGAGTCTGAACTAGTTCAGGTGGACATGTTCAGCTGTTGAGTGCGGTTACACACAGTCTGAACATGTTTCGTTCGAGGCCATTTCCCATTTAACTTAAACAGGTTGGCAAAGTAGTTCAGATCGACATATCTTCTACATTAGCCTCTGATTGGCTGTTTAGAATATAAACAGTCCTTTGTAAAAATTCAAGATGGAAAGTGTTTCTGGCACAAGTTCAAATAATATTTTACCGAATGCAACAAAAAAAAATCAACAGATAATTATACATATATATTTTTTAATTGATCCTGACCTTAATTTTCTTAAAACTGAGATAGGTACTCTCGCTCAAAAAATAATAAAAAATAAGTTTAAAAATTTTACTGTGCATGTTGTTAGAATTCCCGATTTGTAAAAAAATATTGAGCAATATGTAAACACATTCCATTTCTGCTGATAATGCTGTATAAACAAGTGAGAAAATCCCGCGTTTTCTGGATACAATTACAAAATAGAGATCAACAACACAGTCATTCGTTGACAGTAGAAAATCGGTTTTAGAGCTAAACACACTTTTCAGCAACTACCGTGTAACCGTACACTTTCGCGTTTGTAAACGTGTTTACTTAAACATGTTCACCTGAAGTAGTTCAGGGTCCCGTGTAACCGCGCTCTTAGAAACACTTTGAGGGGAAAAAAAAATGTAATTTGATATTGCTGGAAGATTGTCCACACAACCTGCACATAGTTGAGTTGGCAAATTTGCAAAATTACTTTTATTTTTTGCATCATGTTAAATTGATAAGTTTCACTTTTAGTTACATTAATATGCTGCCAGTTATTCATTTTCCATGGTAAACAATTGATTGTTTCATTGTACTAGGGCATTCTTTCTTCTCTTACACTGCTGTCCCAACTTGAATTACGGGATTGGGATGTTGGAATGCTTTATAACAGGAAATATATCAAATTTGTGAAAGAGACACATGCCTGATAGAGTATCCACTTACCTAACATGAGTAACATTTTTAATGATGGTAGGTTGTTTACTGCAAGTGTGTTTCACATGTGAGCAACAATTGGAAACTAGCAGAATTGTCACATAATTTTTTTATATGTTGTTTCAAATTTCTGTCACAGCTAATGTATTTCTTTCTTTGTGGTTTGTTTTAACAGAGTGTAAAAGTAATGTAATACCTGACAGTCACTTGAAAATAAATTGTGATTTGAGGCTGCTTGTGTCTCTGTGCATGATAGAATGTGTATGGTGTTTTGTATGCAGTGTAATTTTTTTTTATTTTTAGTAACTTTGTAGACATTAATACTTCTATATGTATACCAAATGTACTGTTTAAAATTACGGTAAACAGCTGGGTACTTCATAATTGTATTGGAATTTTTTGTAATGCATTTAAATCTTAAGTGACCTATTGTGTTGTACAGTTTTTTTAATTGCTTTGTTAGCATTAAGTTGTTAGTACTCAATTATAAGCATGTTGCTGTTACTCACTGTGTTCACAGTTTTTTGTTGTAAATAAGGAAGGTTCTCAGTATTATAACAAAAGCTGGCCAGTGTTTCAGGAGGAAGTGAAAGGATATTTAAACAACTTTGCTGTTTACATGTAGATACAATTTTATATAAACTAACCACACATTACTAAAAGTTTTCAGAAGTTGAAAACCATTTATCTGTGCTTTTATAATAGTATCCAGGAAAAGAGTTTGTTAAAAATATTACAGAATTATGTATTATTGAAAGTAAGTGTGTGGAAAAAGTCAATTTGAACTGTGTTTGAAAACCCGCTATTGCATTAAAATGTCATACCAGAACCACTCATTATGAATTATTAAACTTAATTTTAAACCTGAAAAGAATTCCGAGTATTTGTGCTATAAATTCAATAAATTATTAGCCTTAAATTAATGCGAGATGAATGATGTATATTCAGACTTGCCAACCTTTACGATTTTATCGTAAAATGTACGAAAATCACGTCCGTATTACGATTGTACGAGGATGTCTGCATTTTTTACGAATTTTAAGTACGAGACGTTTATTAAAACACGTATTTTTCGTTGTCTTAAATGTTTTATTGTATGGTTTGTGAAAGCTTTTGCCATGTGTTGTTGCTGTGGAAACGAGTGCGGTAATTGTGTTATATTATTGGTCGAAGGCCAGCGAACCACGTAATTTGTTGTTCGATTGTATATCTTTCCTTATTGGCCGCCTGAGTTACATTGATGCGCTTACAACCAGTCACGAACCAGTTTAAATAGCATTTTTAGTTTGGCAAGATGGTGTCGTGCACAAGCGTATGTTGTGATTCTTCAGTTAAAGTTGAGCCAATTTTGATTTTGTTTATTACAGGTTAGGAAACAAATTTATTGCATGTTTTTAATAAAAACGTGTTATGTGCACAGTTAACGGAAGTGGAATTAAGTGAAGAAGAAAATGCCCCCGAAACGTGATACGCATTATTCTCAGGCATTTCGTGATACATACACGCGGGATTTTCAGTGTATTCTTAAATCAAGCAAAGGAACACAGTTCGCAGTTTTTTCAGTGTGTAGATGCGGCATCAACATTGGGCACGGCGGAAGATATGACATCAATCTCCACGTGAACTGTTCAAAACATCTCGTAAATGTTAAAAGTGTCGCAGTCAGTTCAAAGGTTAGTGATTAGTTCCCTAAAATTAACAGCACAGAAATGCTAAATACGTGCAGAATGCATGTTTACAAACTTTTTGGTTGAACATAATATTCCTTTAAATGTTTCGGATCACGCCGGCCCGTTATTCAGAAAAATATTTTCAAATTCTGAAGTAGCAAAAAAAATTAGTTGCACAAGAACAAAGTCGACGGCTATCGTGAAAGAAATGGCA